>NW_022262089.1:0-82309 GCF_002021735.2 Oncorhynchus kisutch | reverse complement strand
GAAAAGTGCTTATTTCTGCATTTCAATGTTGTAACTTGCAGAAAACAGTCAACAGTGTTTTCATAACATCTCGAATAAACATAACAAAAACATTTTTCATCCAGAGTGCTTCAAACATGATTTAGAGCTTGTTTATGGAAAAGTGCTTATTTCTGCATTTCAATGTTGCAACTAGCTGAAAACTATCCACAGTGTTCATTTAATCTCAACTAGACACAGCACAGCTAAAATTGGACATCCAGAGTGCATCAAACATGATTTAGAGCTTGTTTATGGAAAAGTGCTTATTTCTGCATTTCAATGTTGCAACTAGCTGAAAACTATCCACAGTGTTCATTTAATCTCAACTAGACACAGCACAGCTAAAATTGGACATCCAGAGTGCATCAAACATGATTTAGAGCTTGTTTATGGAAAAGTGCTTATTTCTGCATTTCAATGTTGCAACTAGCTGAAAACTATCCACAGTGTTCATTAATCTCAACTAGACACAGCACAGCTAAAATTGGACATCCAGAGTGCATCAAACATGATTTAGAGCTTGTTTATGGAAAAGTGCTTATTTCTGCATTTCAATGTTGTAACTTGCTGAAAACAGTCTACAGTGTTTTCATAACATCTCGAATAAACATAACAAAAACATTTTTCATCCAGAGTGCTTCAAACATGATTTAGAGCTTGTTTATGGAAAAGTGCTTATTTCTGCATTTCAATGTTGCAACTAGCTGAAAACTATCCACAGTGTTCATTTAATCTCAACTAGACACAGCACAGCAAAAATTGGACATCCAGAGTGCATCAAACATGATTTAGAGCTTGTTTATGGAAAAGTGCTTATTTCTGCATTTCAATGTTGCAACTAGCTGAAAACTATCCACGGTGTTCATTTAATCTCAACTAGACACAGCACAGCTAAAATTGGACATCCAGAGTGCATCAAACATGATTTAGAGCTTGTTTATGGAAAAGTGCTTATTTCTGCATTTCAATGTTGCAACTAGCTGAAAACTATCCACAGTGTTCATTTAATCTCAACTAGACACAGCACAGCTAAAATTGGACATCCAGAGTGCATCAAACATGATTTAGAGCTTGTTTATGGAAAAGTGCTTATTTCTGCATTTCAATGTTGCAACTAGCTGAAAACTATCCACAGTGTTCATTTAATCTCAACTAGACACAGCACAGCTAAAATTGGACATCCAGAGTGCATCAAACATGATTTAGAGCTTGTTTATGGAAAAGTGCTTATTTCTGCATTTCAATGTTGTAACTTGCAGAAAACAGTCAACAGTGTTTTCATAACATCTCGAATAAACATAACAAAAACATTTTTCATCCAGAGTGCTTCAAACATGATTTAGAGCTTGTTTATGGAAAAGTGCTTATTTCTGCATTTCAATGTTGCAACTTGCTGAAAACTGTCCACGGTGTTCATTTAATCTCAACTAGACACAGCATAGCAAAAATTGGACATCCAGAGTGCTTCAAACATGATTTAGAGCTTGTTTATGGAAAAGTGCTTATTTCTGCATTTCAATGTTGCAACTAGCTGAAAACTATCCACAGTGTTCATTAATCTCAACTAGACACAGCACAGCTAAAATTGGACATCCAGAGTGCATCAAACATGATTTAGAGCTTGTTTATGGAAAAGTGCTTATTTCTGCATTTCAATGTTGTAACTTGCTGAAAACAGTCAACAGTGTTTTCATAACATCTCGAATAAACATAACAAAAACATTTTTCATCCAGAGTGCTTCAAACATGATTTAGAGCTTGTTTATGGAAAAGTGCTTATTTCTGCATTTCAATGTTGCAACTAGCTGAAAACAGTCTACAGTGTTTTCATAACATCTCGAATAAACATAACAAAAACATTTTTCATCCAGAGTGCTTCAAACATGATTTAGAGCTTGTTTATGGAAAAGTGCTTATTTCTGCATTTCAATGTTGCAACTAGCTGAAAACTATCCACAGTGTTCATTAATCTCAACTAGACACAGCACAGCTAAAATTGGACATCCAGAGTGCATCAAACATGATTTAGAGCTTGTTTATGGAAAAGTGCTTATTTCTGCATTTCAATGTTGCAACTAGCTGAAAACTATCCACAGTGTTCATTTAATCTCAACTAGACACAGCACAGCTAAAATTGGACATCCAGAGTGCATCAAACATGATTTAGAGCTTGTTTATGGAAAAGTGCTTATTTCTGCATTTCAATGTTGCAACTAGCTGAAAACTATCCACAGTGTTCATTTAATCTCAACTAGACACAGCACAGCTAAAATTGGACATCCAGAGTGCATCAAACATGATTTAGAGCTTGTTTATGGAAAAGTGCTTATTTCTGCATTTCAATGTTGCAACTAGCTGAAAACTATCCACAGTGTTCATTAATCTCAACTAGACACAGCACAGCTAAAATTGGACATCCAGAGTGCATCAAACATGATTTAGAGCTTGTTTATGGAAAAGTGCTTATTTCTGCATTTCAATGTTGTAACTTGCAGAAAACAGTCAACAGTGTTTTCATAACATCTCGAATAAACATAACAAAAACATTTTTCATCCAGAGTGCATCAAACATGATTTAGAGCTTGTTTATGGAAAAGTGCTTATTTCTGCATTTCAATGTTGCAACTAGCTGAAAACTATCCACAGTGTTCATTTAATCTCAACTAGACACAGCACAGCTAAAATTGGACATCCAGAGTGCATCAAACATGATTTAGAGCTTGTTTATGGAAAAGTGCTTATTTCTGCATTTCAATGTTGCAACTAGCTGAAAACTATCCACAGTGTTCATTTAATCTCAACTCGACACAGCACAGCTAAAATTGGACATCCAGAGTGCATCAAACATGATTTAGAGCTTGTTTATGGAAAAGTGCTTATTTCTGCATTTCAATGTTGCAACTAGCTGAAAACTATCCACAGTGTTCATTAATCTCAACTCGACACAGCACAGCTAAAATTGGACATCCAGAGTGCATCAAACATGATTTAGAGCTTGTTTATGGAAAAGTGCTTATTTCTGCATTTCAATGTTGTAACTTGCAGAAAACAGTCAACAGTGTTTTCATAACATCTCGAATAAACATAACAAAAACATTTTTCATCCAGAGTGCTTCAAACATGATTTAGAGCTTGTTTATGGAAAAGTGCTTATTTCTGCATTTCAATGTTGCAACTTGCTGAAAACTGTCCACAGTGTTCATTTAATCTCAACTAGACACAGCATAGCAAAAAATTGGACATCCAGAGTGCTTCAAACATGATTTAGAGCTTGTTTATGGAAAAGTGCTTATTTCTGCATTTCAATGTTGCAACTAGCTGAAAACTATCCACAGTGTTCATTAATCTCAACTAGACACAGCACAGCTAAAATTGGACATCCAGAGTGCATCAAACATGATTTAGAGCTTGTTTATGGAAAGTGCTTATTTCTGCATTTCAATGTTGCAACTAGCTGAAAACTATCCACAGTGTTCATTTAATCTCAACTAGACACAGCACAGCTAAAATTGGACATCCAGAGTGCATCAAACATGATTTAGAGCTTGTTTATGGAAAAGTGCTTATTTCTGCATTTCAATGTTGCAACTAGCTGAAAACTAGTCCACAGTGTTTCATTAATCTCAACTAGACACAGCACAGCTAAAACTTGGACATCCAGAGTGCATCAAACATGATTTAGAGCTTGTTTATGGAAAAGTGCTTATTTCTGCATTTCAATGTTGCAACTAGCTGAAAACTATCCACAGGTGTTCATTTAATCTCAACTAGACACAGCACAGCTAAAATTGGACATCCAGAGTGCATCAAACATGATTTAGAGCTTGTTTATGGAAAAGTGCTTATTTCTGCATTTCAATGTTGCAACTAGCTGAAAACTATCCACAGTGTTCATTTAATCTCAACTAGACACAGCACAGCTAAAATTGGACATCCAGAGTGCATCAAACATGATTAGAGCTTGTTTATGGAAAAGTGCTTATTTCTGCATTTCAATGTTGCAACTTGCTGAAAACAGTCAACAGTGTTTCATTACATCTCGAACTAAACATAACAAAAACATTTTACATCCAGAGTGCTTCAAACATGATTTAGAGCTTGTTTATGGAAAAGTGCTTATTTCTGCATTTCAATGTTGTAACTTGCTGAAAACAGTCAACAGTGTTTTCATAACATCTCGAATAAACATAACAAAAACATTTTTCATCCAGAGTGCTTCAAACATGATTTAGAGCTGTTTATGGAAAAGTGCTTATTTCTGCATTTCAATGTTGCAACTAGCTGAAAACTATCCACAGTGTTCATTTAATCTCAACTAGACACAGCACAGCTAAAATTGGACATCCAGAGTGCATCAAACATGATTTAGAGCTTGTTTATGGAAAAGTGCTTATTTCTGCATTTCAATGTTGCAACTAGCTGAAAACTATCCACAGTGTTCATTTAATCTCAACTAGACACAGCACAGCTAAAATTGGACATCCAGAGTGCATCAAACATGATTTAGAGCTTGTTTATGGAAAAGTGCTTATTTCTGCATTTCAATGTTGCAACTAGCTGAAAACTATCCACAGTGTTCATTTAATCTCAACTAGACACAGCACAGCTAAAATTGGACATCCAGAGTGCATCAAACATGATTTAGAGCTTGTTTATGGAAAAGTGCTTATTTCTGCATTTCAATGTTGCAACTAGCTGAAAACTATCCACAGTGTTCATTTAATCTCAACTAGACACAGCACAGCTAAAATTGGACATCCAGAGTGCATCAAACATGATTTAGAGCTTGTTTATGGAAAAGTGCTTATTTCTGCATTTCAATGTTGCAACTAGCTGAAAACTATCCACAGTGTTCATTAATCTCAACTAGACACAGCACAGCTAAAATTGGACATCCAGAGTGCATCAAACATGATTTAGAGCTTGTTTATGGAAAAGTGCTTATTTCTGCATTTCAATGTTGTAACTTGCTGAAACAGTCTACAGTGTTTTCATAACATCTCGAATAAACATAACAAAACATTTTTCATCCAGAGTGCTTCAAACATGATTTAGAGCTTGTTTATGGAAAAGTGCTTATTTCTGCATTTCAATGTTGCAACTAGCTGAAAACAGTCTACAGTGTTTCATAACATCTCGAATAAACATAACAAAAACATTTTTCATCCAGAGTGCTTCAAACATGATTTAGAGCTTGTTTATGGAAAAGTGCTTATTTCTGCATTTCAATGTTGCAACTAGCTGAAAACTATCCACAGTGTTCATTAATCTCAACTAGACACAGCACAGCTAAAATTGGACATCCAGAGTGCATCAAACATGATTTAGAGCTTGTTTATGGAAAAGTGCTTATTTCTGCATTTCAATGTTGCAACTAGCTGAAAAACTATCCACAGTGTTCATTTAATCTCAACTAGACACAGCACAGCTAAAATTGGACATCCAGAGTGCATCAAACATGATTTAGAGCTTGTTTATGGAAAAGTGCTTATTTCTGCATTTCAATGTTGCAACTAGCTGAAAACTATCCACAGTGTTCATTAATCTCAAACTAGACACAGCACAGCTAAAATTGGACATCCAGAGTGCATCAAACATGATTTAGAGCTTGTTTATGGAAAAGTGCTTATTTCTGCATTTCAATGTTGTAACTTGCATGAAAACAGTCACAGTGTTTTCATAACATCTCGAATAAACATAACAAAAACATTTTTCATCCAGAGTGCTTCAAACATGATTTAGAGCTTGTTTATGGAAAAGTGCTTATTTCTGCATTTCAATGTTGCAACTAGCTGAAAACTATCCACAGTGTTCATTTAATCTCAACTAGACACAGCACAGCTAAAATTGGACATCCAGAGTGCATCAAACATGATTTAGAGCTTGTTTATGGAAAAGTGCTTATTTCTGCATTTCAATGTTGCAACTAGCTGAAAACTATCCACAGTGTTCATTAATCTCAACTAGACACAGCACAGCTAAAATTGGACATCCAGAGTGCATCAAACATGATTTAGAGCTTGTTTATGGAAAAGTGCTTATTTCTGCATTTCAATGTTGTAACTTGCTGAAAACAGTCACAGTGTTTTCATAACATCTCGAATAAACATAACAAAAACATTTTTCATCCAGAGTGCTTCAAACATGATTTAGAGCTTGTTTATGGAAAAGTGCTTATTTCTGCATTTCAATGTTGCAACTTGCTGAAAACAGTCAACAGTGTTTTCATAACATCTCGAATAAACATAACAAAAACATTTTTCATCCAGAGTGCTTCAAACATGATTTAGAGCTTGTTTATGGAAAAGTGCTTATTTCTGCATTTCAATGTTGCAACTTAGCTGAAAAACTAGTCCACAGTGTTCATTTAATCTCAACTAGACACAGCACAGCTAAAATTGGACATCCAGAGTGCATTCAAACATGATTTAGAGCTTGTTTATGGAAAAGTGCTTATTTCTGCATTTCAATGTTGCAACTAGCTGAAAACTATCCACAGTGTTCATTTAATCTCAACTCGACACAGCACAGCTAAAATTGGACATCCAGAGTGCATCAAACAATGATTTAGAGCTTGTTTATGGAAAAGTGCTTATTTCTGCATTTCAATGTTGCAACTAGCTGAAAACTGTCCACAGGTGTTCATTTATCTCAACTAGACACAGCATAGCTAAAAATTGGGACATCCAGAGTGCATCAAACATGATTTAGAGCTTGTTTATGGAAAAGTGCTTATTTCTGCATTTCAATGTTGTAACTTGCAGAAAACAGTCAACAGTGTTTTCATAACATCTCGAATAAACATAACAAAAAAATTTTCATCCAGAGTGCTTCAAACATGATTTAGAGCTTGTTTATGGAAAAGTGCTTATTTCTGCATTTCAATGTTGCAACTTGCTGAAAACTGTCCACGGTGTTCATTTAATCTCAACTAGACACAGCACAGCTAAAATTGGACATCCAGAGTGCATCAAACATGATTTAGAGCTTGTTTATGGAAAAGTGCTTATTTCTGCATTTCAATGTTGCAACTAGCTGAAAACTATCCACAGTGTTCATTAATCTCAACTAGACACAGCACAGCTAAAATTGGACATCCAGAGTGCATCAAACATGATTTAGAGCTTGTTTATGGAAAAGTGCTTATTTCTGCATTTCAATGTTGTAACTTGCTGAAAACAGTCTACAGTGTTTTCATAACATCTCGAATAAACATAACAAAAACATTTTTCATCCAGAGTGCTTCAAACATGATTTAGAGCTTGTTTATGGAAAAGTGCTTATTTCTGCATTTCAATGTTGCAACTAGCTGAAAACAGTCTACAGTGTTTCATAACATCTCGAATAAACATAACAAAACATTTTTCATCCAGAGTGCTTCAAACATGATTTAGAGCTTGTTTATGGAAAAGTGCTTATTTCTGCATTTCAATGTTGCAACTAGCTGAAAACTATCCACAGTGTTCATTTAATCTCAACTAGACACAGCACAGCTAAAATTGGACATCCAGAGTGCATCAAACATGATTTAGAGCTTGTTTATGGAAAAGTGCTTATTTCTGCATTTCAATGTTGTAACTTGCAGAAAACAGTCAACAGTGTTTCATAACATCTCGAATAAACATAACAAAAACATTTTTCATCCAGAGTGCTTCAAACATGATTTAGAGCTTGTTTATGGAAAAGTGCTTATTTCTGCATTTCAATGTTGCAACTTGCTGAAAACTAGTCCACAGTGTTTCATTACATCTCGAATAAACATAACAAAAACATTTTTCATCCAGAGTGCTTCAAACATGATTTAGAGCTTGTTTATGGAAAAGTGCTTATTTCTGCATTTCAATGTTGCAACTTGCTGAAAACTAGTCCACGTGTTTCATAAATCTCAATAGACACAGCATAGCAAAACATTTGGACATCCAGAGTGCTTCAAACATGATTTAGAGCTTGTTTATGGAAAAGTGCTTATTTCTGCATTTCAATGTTGCAACTTAGCTGAAAACTATCCACAGTGTTCATTTAATCTCAACTAGACACAGCACAGCAAAATTGGACATCCAGAGTGCATCAAACATGATTTAGAGCTTGTTTATGGAAAAGTGCTTATTTCTGCATTTCAATGTTGCAACTAGCTGAAAACTATCCACAGTGTTCATTTAATCTCAACTAGACACAGCACAGCTAAATTGGACATCCAGAGTGCATCAAACATGATTTAGAGCTTGTTTATGGAAAAGTGCTTATTTCTGCATTTCAATGTTGCAACTAGCTGAAAACTATCCACAGTGTTCATTTAATCTCAACTAGACACAGCACAGCTAAAATTGGACATCCAGAGTGCATCAAACATGATTTAGAGCTTGTTTATGGAAAAGTGCTTATTTCTGCATTTCAATGTTGCAACTAGCTGAAAACTATCCACAGTGTTCATTTAATCTCAACTAGACACAGCACAGCTAAATTGGACATCCAGAGTGCATCAAACATGATTTAGAGCTTGTTTATGGAAAAGTGCTTATTTCTGCATTTCAATGTTGCAACTAGCTGAAAACTATCCACAGTGTTTCATTAATCTCGAATAGACACATAACAGCTAAACATTGTACATCCAGAGTGCATTCAAACATGATTTAGAGCTTGTTATGGAAAAGTGCTTATTTCTGCATTTCAATGTTGCAACTAGCTGAAAACTATCCACAGTGTTCATTTAATCTCAACTAGACACAGCACAGCTAAAATTGGACATCCAGAGTGCATCAAACATGATTTAGAGCTTGTTTATGGAAAAGTGCTTATTCTGCATTTCAATGTTGTAACTTGCTGAAAACAGTCAACAGTGTTTCATAACATCCGAATAAACATAACAAAAACATTTTTCATCCAGAGTGCTTCAAACATGATTTAGAGCTTGTTTATGGAAAAGTGCTTATTTCTGCATTTCAATGTTGCAACTAGCTGAAAAACAGTCTACAGTGTTTTTCATAACATCTCGAATAAACATAACAAAAACATTTTCATCCAGAGTGCTTCAAACATGATTTAGAGCTTGTTTATGGAAAGTGCTTATTTCTGCATTTCAATGTTGCAACTAGCTGAAAACTATCCACAGTGTTCATTTAATCTCAACTAGACACAGCACAGCTAAAATTGGACATCCAGAGTGCATCAAACATGATTTAGAGCTTGTTTATGGAAAAGTGCTTATTTCTGCATTTCAATGTTGCAACTAGCTGAAAACTATCCACAGTGTTCATTTAATCTCAACTAGACACAGCACAGCTAAAATTGGACATCCAGAGTGCATCAAACATGATTTAGAGCTTGTTTATGGAAAAGTGCTTATTTCTGCATTTCAATGTTGCAACTAGCTGAAAACTATCCACAGTGTTCATTTAATCTCAACTAGACACAGCACAGCTAAAATTGGACATCCAGAGTGCATCAAACATGATTTAGAGCTTGTTTATGGAAAAGTGCTTATTTCTGCATTTCAATGTTTGCAACTAGCTGAAAACTATCCACAGTGTTCATTTAATCTCAACTAGACACAGCACAGCTAAAATTGGACATCCAGAGTGCATCAAACATGATTTAGAGCTTGTTTATGGAAAAGTGCTTATTTCTGCATTTCAATGTTGCAACTAGCTGAAAACTATCCACAGTGTTCATTTAATCTCAACTAGACACAGCACAGCTAAAATTGGACATCCAGAGTGCATCAAACATGATTTAGAGCTTGTTTATGGAAAAGTGCTTATTTCTGCATTTCAATGTTGCAACTAGCTGAAAACTATTCCACAGTGTTCATTAATCTCAACTAGACACAGCACAGCTAAAATTGGACATCCAGAGTGCATCAAACATGATTTAGAGCTTGTTTATGGAAAAGTGCTATTTTCTGCATTTCAATGTTGTAACTTGCTGAAAACAGTCAACAGTGTTTCATAACATCTCGAATAAACATAACAAAAACATTTTCATCCAGAGTGCTTCAAACATGATTTAGAGCTTGTTTATGGGAAAAGTGCTTATTTCTGCATTTCAATGTTGCAACTAGTGGAATAGACAGTACACAGTGTTTCATACATCCTCGAACAGACACCAGCACAAGCTAAATTGGACATCCAGAGTGCATCAAACATGATTTTAGAGCTTGTTTATTGAAAAGGCTTAATTTCTGCCATTTCCAATGTTGTAACTTGCTGAAAAACTAGTCCACAGTGTTTTATTAATCTCGGAACTAGACACAGCACAGAAAAATTGGACATCCAGGAGTGCATCAAACCATGATTTAGAGCTTGTTTATGGAAAAGTGCTTATTTCTGCATTTCATGTTGCAACTAGCTGAAAACTATCCACAGTGGTCATTAATCTCAACTACGACACAGCACAGCTAAAATTGGACATCCAGAGTGCATCAAACATGATGTAGAGCTGTTTATGGGAAAAGGTGCTTATTTCTGCATTTCAATGTTGTAACTTGCAGAAAACAGTCAACAGTGTTTTCATAACATCTCGAATAAACATAACAAAAACATTTTTCATCCAGAGTGCTTCAAACAGGATTTAGAGCTTGTTTATGGAAAGTGCTTATTTCTGCAATTCAATGTTGCAACTTGCTGAAAACTGTCCACGGTGTTCATTTAATCTCAACTAGACCAGCATAGCAAAAATTGGCATCCAGAGTGCTTCAAACATGATTGTAGAGCTTGTTTATGGGAAAAGTGCTTATTTCTGCATTTCAATGTTGCAACTAGCTGAAACTATCCACAGTGTTCATTTAATCTCAACTAGACACAGCACAGCTAAAATTGGACATCCAGAGTGCATCAAACATGATTTAGAGCTTGTTTATGGAAAAGTGCTTATTTCTGCATTTCAATGTTGCAACTAGCTGAAAACTATCCACAGTGTTCATTTAATCTCAACTAGACACAGCACAGCTAAAAATTGGACATCCAGAGTGCATCAAACATGATTTAGAGCTTGTTTATGGAAAAGTGCTTATTTCTGCATTTCAATGTTGCAACTAGCTGAAAACTATCCACAGTGTTTCATTAATCTCAACTCGACACAGCAAGCTAAAATTGGACATCCAGAGTGCATCAAACATGATTTAGAGCTTGTTTATGGAAAAAGTGCTTATTTCTGCATTTCATGTTGTAACTTGCAGAAAACAGTCAACAGTGTTTTCATTAACATCTCGAATAAACATAACAAAAACATTTTTCATCCAGAGTGCTTCAAACATGATTTAGAGCTTGTTTATGGAAAAGTGCTTATTTCTGCATTTCAATGTTGCAACTTGCTGAAAACTATCCACAGTGTTCATTTAATCTCAACTAGACACAGCACAGCTAAAATTGGACATCCAGAGTGCATTCAAACATGATTTAGAGCTTGTTTATGGAAAAGTGCTTATTTCTGCATTTCAATGTTGCAACTAGCTGAAAAACTATCCACAGTGTTCATTAATCTCAACTAGACACAGCACAGCTAAAATTGGACATCCAGAGTGCATCAAACATGATTTAGAGCTTGTTTATGGAAAAGTGCTTATTTCTGCATTTCAATGTTGTAACTTGCTGAAAACAGTCTACAGTGTTTTCATAACATCTCGAATAAACATAACAAAAACATTTTTCATCCAGAGTGCTTCAAACATGATTTAGAGCTTGTTTATGGAAAAGTGCTTATTTTCTGCATTTCAATGTTGTAACTAGCTGAAAACAGTCTACAGTGTTTCATAAATCTCGAATAACACAATAAGCTAAAAATTGGACATCCAGAGTGCTTCAAACATGATTTAGAGCTTGTTTATGGAAAAGTGCTTTATTTCTGCATTTCAATGTTGCAACTAGCCTGAAAACTATCCACAGTGTTCATTTAATCTCAACTAGACACAGCACAGCTAAAATTTGGACATCCAGAGTGCATCAAACATGATTTAGAGCTTGTTTATGGAAAAGTTGCTTATTTCTGCATTTCAATGTTGTAACTTGCAGAAAACAGTCAACAGTGTTTTCATAACATCCGAATAAACATAACAAAAACATTTTCATCCAGAGTGCTTCAAACATGATTTAGAGCTTGTTTATGGAAAAGTGCTTATTTCTGCATTTCAATGTTGTAAACTTGCAGAAAACAGTCAACAGTGTTTTCATAACATCTCGAATAAACATAACAAAAACATTTTTTCATCCAGAGTGCTTCAACATGATTAGAGCTTGTTTATTGAAAAGTGCTTATTTTCTGCATTTCAATGTTGCAACTTGCTGAACAACTGTCCACGGTGTTCATTTAATCTCAACTAGACACAGCATAGCAAAAATTGGACATCCAGAGTGCATCAAACATGATTTAGAGCTTGTTTATGGAAAAGTGCTTATTTCTGCATTTCAATGTTGCAACTTAGCTGAAAAACTGTCCACAGTGTTCATTAATCTCAACTAGACACAGCAAGCTAAAAATTGGACATCCAGAGTGCTTCAAACATGATTTAGAGCTTGTTTATGGAAAAGTGCTTATTTCTTGCATTTCAATGTTGCAAACTAGCTGAAAACTATCCACAGTGTTCATTTGATCTCAACTAGACACAGCACAGCTAAAATTGGAACATCCAGAGTGCATCAAACATGATTTAGAGCTTGTTTATGGAAAAGTGCTTATTTCTGCATTTCAATGTTGCAACTAGCTGAAAACTATCCACAGTGTTCATTTAATCTCAACTAGACACAGCACAGCTAAAATTGGACATTCCAGAGTGCATCAAACATGATTTAGAGCTTGTTTATGGAAAAGTGCTTATTTCTGCATTTCAATGTTGCAACTTGCTGAAAACTATCCACAGTGTTCATTAATCTCAACTAGACACAGCACAGCAAAAATTGGACATCCAGAGTGCATCAAACATGATTTAGAGCTTGTTTATGGAAAAGTGCTTATTTCTGCATTTCAATGTTGCAACTTGCTGAAAACAGTCCACAGTGTTTTCATAACATCTCGAATAAACATAACAAAACATTTTTCATCCAGAGTGCTTCAAACATGATTTAGAGCTTGTTTATGGAAAAGTGCTTATTTCTGCATTTCAATGTTGCAACTTGCTGAAAACTATCCACAGTGTTCATTTAATCTCAACTAGACACAGCACAGCAAAAATTGGACATCCAGAGTGCATCAAACATGATTTAGAGCTTGTTTATGGAAAAGTGCTTATTTCTGCATTTCAATGTTGCAACTTGCTGAAAACAGTCCACAGTGTTTTCATAACATCCCGAATAACATAACATAAAACATTTTTCATCCACGAGTGCTTCAAACATGATTTAGAGCTTGTTTATGGAAAAGTGCTTATTTCTGCATTTCAAGTTGTAACTTGCAGAAAACAGTCAACAGTGTTTCATAACATCTCGAATAAACATAACAAAAACATTTTTCATCCAGAGTGCTTCAAACATGATTTAGAGCTTGTTTATGGAAAAGTGCTTATTTCTGCATTTCAATGTTGCAACTTGCTGAAAACTGTCCACGGTGTTCATTTAATCTCAACTAGACACAGCATAGCAAAAATTGGACATCCAGAGTGCTTCAAACATGATTTAGAGCTTGTTTATGGAAAAGTGCTTATTTCTGCATTTCAATGTTGCAACTTGCTGAAAACTGTCCACGGTGTTCATTTAATCTCAACTAGACACAGCATAGCAAAAATTGGACATCCAGAGTGCTTCAAACATGATTTAGAGCTTGTTTATGGAAAAGTGCTTATTTCTGCATTTCAATGTTGCAACTAGCTGAAAACTATCCACAGTGTTCATTTAATCTCAACTAGACACAGCACAGCTAAAATTGGACATCCAGAGTGCATCAAACATGATTTAGAGCTTGTTTATGGAAAAGTGCTTATTTCTGCATTTCAATGTTGCAACTAGCTGAAAACTATCCACAGTGTTCATTAATCTCAACTCGACACAGCACAGCTAAAATTGGACATCCAGAGTGCATCAAACATGATTTAGAGCTTGTTTATGGAAAAGTGCTTATTTCTGCATTTCAATGTTGCCAACTAGCTGAAAACTATCCACAGTGTTCATTAATCTCAACTAGACACAGCACAGCTAAAATTGGACATCCAGAGTGCATCAAACATGATTTAGAGCTTGTTTATGGAAAAGTGCTTATTTCTGCATTTCAATGTTGCAACTAGCTGAAAACTATCCACAGTGTTCATTAATCAAACTAGACACAGCACAGCTAAAATTGGACATCCAGAGTGCATCAAACATGATTTAGAGCTTGTTATGGAAAAGTGCTTATTTTCTGCATTTCAATGTTGTAACTTGCAGAAAACAGTCAACAGTGTTTTCATAACATCTCGAATAACATAACAAAAAACATTTTTCATCCAGAGTGCTTCAAACATGATTTAGAGCTTGTTTATGGAAAAGTGCTTATTTCTGCATTTCAATGTGCAACTGCTGAAAACTAGTCCACAGTGTTCATTTAATCTCAACTAGACACAGCACAGCAAAATTGGACATCCAGAGTGCTTCAAACATGATTTAGAGCTTGTTTATGGAAAAGTGCTTATTTCTGCATTTCAATGTTGCAACTAGCTGAAAACTAGTCCACGTGTTCATTAATCTCAACTAGACACAGCACAGCTAAAATTGGACATCCAGAGTGCTTCAAACATGATTTAGAGCTTGTTTATGGAAAAAGTGCTTATTTCTGCATTTCAATGTTGCAACTAGCTGAAAACTATCCACAGTGTTCATTTAATCTCAACTCGACACAGCACAGCTAAAATTGGACATCCAGAGTGCATCAAACATGATTTAGAGCTTGTTTATATGGAAAAGTGCTTATTTCTGCATTTCAATGTTGTAACTTGCAGAAAACAGTCAACAGTGTTTTCATAACATCTCGAATAAACATAACAAAAACATTTTTCATCCAGAGTGCTTCAAACATGATTTAGAGCTTGTTTATGGAAAAGTGCTTATTTCTGCATTTCAATGTTGCAACTTAGCTGAAAACTATCCACGGTGTTCATTTAATCTCAACTAGACACAGCACAGCTAAAATTGGACATCCAGAGTGCTTCAAACATGATTTAGAGCTTGTTTATGGAAAAGTGCTTATTTCTGCATTTCAATGTTGCAACTAGCTGAAAACTATCCACAGTGTTGCATTTAATCTCAACTAGACACAGCACAGCTAAAAATTGGACATCCAGAGTGCATCAAACATGATTTAGAGCTTGTTTATGGAAAAGTGCTTATTTCTGCATTTCAATGTTGCAACTTGCTGAAAACAGTCCACAGTGTTCATACATCTCAACTAACACACAACAAAAATTGGACATCCAGAGTGCATCAAACATGATTTAGAGCTTGTTTATGGAAAAGTGCTTATTTCTGCATTTCAATGTTGCAACTTGCTGAAAACTGTCCACAGTGTTCATAACATCTCAACTAACATAACAAAAAATTGGACATCCAGAGTGCATCAAACATGATTTAGAGCTTGTTTATGGAAAAGTGCTTATTTCTGCATTTCAATGTTGTAACTTGCTGAAAACAGTCCACAGTGTTTTCATAACATCTCGAATAAACATAACAAAACATTTTTCATCCAGAGTGCTTCAAACATGATTTAGAGCTTGTTTATGGAAAAGTGCTTATTTCTGCATTTCAATGTTGCAACTTGCTGAAAACTATCCACAGTGTTCATTAATCTCAACTAGACACAGCACAGCAAAATTGGACATCCAGAGTGCATCAAACATGATTTAGAGCTTGTTTATGGAAAAGTGCTTATTTCTGCATTTCAATGTTGCAACTTGCTGAAAACAGTCCACAGTGTTTTCATAACATCTCGAATAAACATAACAAAAACATTTTTCATCCAGAGTGCTTCAAACATGATTTAGAGCTTGTTTATGGAAAAGTGCTTATTTCTGCATTTCAATGTTGCAACTTGCTGAAAACAGTCCACAGTGTTTTCATAACATCTCGAATAAACATAACAAAAACATTTTTCATCCAGAGTGCTTCAAACATGATTTAGAGCTTGTTTATGGAAAAGTGCTTATTTCTGCATTTCAATGTTGCAACTTGCTGAAAACTGTCCACAGTGTTCATTTAATCTCAACTAGACACAGCACAGCAAAAATTGGACATCCAGAGTGCATCAAACATGATTTAGAGCTTGTTTATGGAAAAGTGCTTATTTCTGCATTTCAATGTTGCAACTTGCTGAAAACTATCCACAGTGTTCATTAATCTCAACTAGACACAGCACAGCTAAAATTGGACATCCAGAGTGCATCAAACATGATTTAGAGCTTGTTTATGGAAAAGTGCTTATTTCTGCATTTCAATGTTGCAACTTGCTGAAAACAGTCCACAGTGTTTTCATAACATCTCGAATAAACATAACAAAAACATTTTTCATCCAGAGTGCTTCAAACATGATTTAGAGCTTGTTTATGGAAAAGTGCTTATTTCTGCATTTCAATGTTGCAACTTGCTGAAAACTATCCACAGTGTTCATTAATCTCAACTAGACACAGCACAGCAAAAATTGGACATCCAGAGTGCATCAAACATGATTTAGAGCTTGTTTATGGAAAAGTGCTTATTTCTGCATTTCAATGTTGCAACTTGCTGAAAACAGTCCACAGTGTTTTCATAACATCTCGAATAAACATAACAAAAATTTTTCATCCAGAGTGCTTCAAACATGATTTAGAGCTTGTTTATGGAAAAGTGCTTATTTCTGCATTTCAATGTTGCAACTTGCTGAAAACAGTCCACAGTGTTTTCATAACATCTCGAATAAACATAACAAAAACATTTTTCATCCAGAGTGCTTCAAACATGATTTAGAGCTTGTTTATGGAAAAGTGCTTATTTCTGCATTTCAATGTTGCAACTTGCTGAAAACTGTCCACAGTGTTCATTTAATCTCAACTAGACACAGCACAGCAAAAATTGGACATCCAGAGTGCATCAAACATGATTTAGAGCTTGTTTATGGAAAAGTGCTTATTTCTGCATTTCAATGTTGCAACTTGCTGAAAACTATCCACAGTGTTCATTTAATCTCAACTAGACACAGCACAGCAAAAATTGGACATCCAGAGTGCATCAAACATGATTTAGAGCTTGTTTATGGAAAAGTGCTTATTTCTGCATTTCAATGTTGTAACTTGCTGAAAACAGTCCACAGTGTTTTCATAACATCTCGAATAAACATAACAAAAACATTTTTCATCCAGAGTGCTTCAAACATGATTTAGAGCTTGTTTATGGAAAAGTGCTTATTTCTGCATTTCAATGTTGCAACTTGCTGAAAACTATCCACAGTGTTCATTAATCTCAACTAGACACAGCACAGCAAAAATTGGACATCCAGAGTGCATCAAACATGATTTAGAGCTTGTTTATGGAAAAGTGCTTATTTCTGCATTTCAATGTTGTAACTTGCTGAAAACAGTCCACAGTGTTTTCATAACATCTCGAATAAACATAACAAAAACATTTTTCATCCAGAGTGCTTCAAACATGATTTAGAGCTTGTTTATGGAAAAGTGCTTATTTCTGCATTTCAATGTTGTAACTTGCTGAAAACAGTCCACAGTGTTTTCATAACATCTCGAATAAACATAACAAAAACATTTTTCATCCAGAGTGCTTCAAACATGATTTAGAGCTTGTTTATGGAAAAGTGCTTATTTCTGCATTTCAATGTTGCAACTTGCTGAAAACTGTCCACGGTGTTCATTTAATCTCAACTAGACACAGCACAGCAAAAATTGGACATCCAGAGTGCTTCAAACATGATTTAGAGCTTGTTTATGGAAAAGTGCTTATTTCTGCATTTCAATGTTGCAACTTGCTGAAAACTATCCACAGTGTTCATTAATCTCAACTAGACACAGCACAGCAAAATTGGACATCCAGAGTGCATCAAACATGATTTAGAGCTTGTTTATGGAAAAGTGCTTATTTCTGCATTTCAATGTTGTAACTTGCTGAAAACAGTCCACAGTGTTTTCATAACATCTCGAATAAACATAACAAAAACATTTTTCATCCAGAGTGCTTCAAACATGATTTAGAGCTTGTTTATGGAAAAGTG
This sequence comes from Oncorhynchus kisutch, assembly GCF_002021735.2. Taxonomy (NCBI): domain Eukaryota; kingdom Metazoa; phylum Chordata; class Actinopteri; order Salmoniformes; family Salmonidae; genus Oncorhynchus; species Oncorhynchus kisutch. The sequence goes on along the minus strand of NW_022262089.1, from coordinate 64,141 downwards.
CTTATTTCTGCATTTCAATGTTGCAACTTGCTGAAAACTATCCACAGTGTTCATTAATCTCAACTAGACACAGCACAGCAAAATTGGACATCCAGAGTGCATCAAACATGATTTAGAGCTTGTTTATGGAAAAGTGCTTATTTCTGCATTTCAATGTTGCAACTTGCTGAAAACAGTCCACAGTGTTTTCATAACATCTCGAATAAACATAACAAAACATTTTTCATCCAGAGTGCTTCAAACATGATTTAGAGCTTGTTTATGGAAAAGTGCTTATTTCTGCATTTCAATGTTGCAACTTGCTGAAAACAGTCCACAGTGTTTTCATAACATCTCGAATAAACATAACAAAACATTTTTCATCCAGAGTGCTTCAAACATGATTTAGAGCTTGTTTATGGAAAAGTGCTTATTTCTGCATTTCAATGTTGCAACTTGCTGAAAACTGTCCACAGTGTTCATTTAATCTCAACTAGACACAGCACAGCAAAAATTGGACATCCAGAGTGCATCAAACATGATTTAGAGCTTGTTTATGGAAAAGTGCTTATTTCTGCATTTCAATGTTGCAACTTGCTGAAAACTATCCACAGTGTTCATTAATCTCAACTAGACACAGCACAGCAAAAATTGGACATCCAGAGTGCATCAAACATGATTTAGAGCTTGTTTATGGAAAAGTGCTTATTTCTGCATTTCAATGTTGTAACTTGCTGAAAACAGTCCACAGTGTTTTCATAACATCTCGAATAAACATAACAAAAACATTTTTCATCCAGAGTGCTTCAAACATGATTTAGAGCTTGTTTATGGAAAAGTGCTTATTTCTGCATTTCAATGTTGCAACTTGCTGAAAACTATCCACAGTGTTCATTAATCTCAACTAGACACAGCACAGCTAAAATTGGACATCCAGAGTGCATCAAACATGATTTAGAGCTTGTTTATGGAAAAGTGCTTATTTCTGCATTTCAATGTTGCAACTTGCTGAAAACAGTCCACAGTGTTTTCATAACATCTCGAATAAACATAACAAAAACATTTTTCATCCAGAGTGCTTCAAACATGATTTAGAGCTTGTTTATGGAAAAGTGCTTATTTCTGCATTTCAATGTTGTAACTTGCTGAAAACAGTCCACAGTGTTTTCATAACATCTCGAATAAACATAACAAAAACATTTTTCATCCAGAGTGCTTCAAACATGATTTAGAGCTTGTTTATGGAAAAGTGCTTATTTCTGCATTTCAATGTTGCAACTTGCTGAAAACTGTCCACAGTGTTCATTTAATCTCAACTAGACACAGCACAGCAAAAATTGGACATCCAGAGTGCTTCAAACATGATTTAGAGCTTGTTTATGGAAAAGTGCTTATTTCTGCATTTCAATGTTGCAACTAGCTGAAAACTATCCACAGTGTTCATTAATCTCAACTAGACACAGCACAGCTAAAATTGGACATCCAGAGTGCATCAAACATGATTTAGAGCTTGTTTATGGAAAAGTGCTTATTTCTGCATTTCAATGTTGTAACTTGCTGAAAACAGTCTACAGTGTTTTCATAACATCTCGAATAAACATAACAAAAACATTTTTCATCCAGAGTGCTTCAAACATGATTTAGAGCTTGTTTATGGAAAAGTGCTTATTTCTGCATTTCAATGTTGTAACTTGCTGAAAACAGTCTACAGTGTTCATTTAATCTCAACTAGACACAGCACAGCAAAAATTGGACATCCAGAGTGCATCAAACATGATTTAGAGCTTGTTTATGGAAAAGTGCTTATTTCTGCATTTCAATGTTGCAACTTGCTGAAAACTGTCCACGGTGTTCATTTAATCTCAACTAGACACAGCACAGCAAAAATTGGACATCCAGAGTGCATCAAACATGATTTAGAGCTTGTTTATGGAAAAGTGCTTATTTCTGCATTTCAATGTTGCAACTAGCTGAAAACTATCCACAGTGTTCATTAATCTCAACTAGACACAGCACAGCTAAAATTGGACATCCAGAGTGCATCAAACATGATTTAGAGCTTGTTTATGGAAAAGTGCTTATTTCTGCATTTCAATGTTGCAACTTGCTGAAAACAGTCAACAGTGTTTTCATAACATCTCGAATAAACATAACAAAAACATTTTTCATCCAGAGTGCTTCAAACATGATTTAGAGCTTGTTTATGGAAAAGTGCTTATTTCTGCATTTCAATGTTGCAACTTGCTGAAAACAGTCAACAGTTGTTTTCATAACATCTCGAATAAACATAACAAAACATTTTTCATCCAGAGTGCTTCAAACATGATTTAGAGCTTGTTTATGGAAAAGTGCTTATTTCTGCATTTCAATGTTGCAACTTGCTGAAAACTGTCCACGGTGTTCATTTAATCTCAACTAGACACAGCACAGCAAAAATTGGACATCCAGAGTGCTTCAAACATGATTTAGAGCTTGTTTATGGAAAAGTGCTTATTTCTGCATTTCAATGTTGCAACTAGCTGAAAACTATCCACAGTGTTCATTAATCTCAACTAGACACAGCACAGCTAAAATTGGACATCCAGAGTGCATCAAACATGATTTAGAGCTTGTTTATGGAAAAGTGCTTATTTCTGCATTTCAATGTTGTAACTTGCTGAAAACAGTCTACAGTGTTTTCATAACATCTCGAATAAACATAACAAAAAAAAATTTCATCCAGAGTGCTTCAAACATGATTTAGAGCTTGTTTATGGAAAAGTGCTTATTTCTGCATTTCAATGTTGCAACTAGCTGAAAACAGTCTACAGTGTTTTCATAACATCTCGAATAAACATAACAAAAACATTTTTCATCCAGAGTGCTTCAAACATGATTTAGAGCTTGTTTATGGAAAAGTGCTTATTTCTGCATTTCAATGTTGCAACTTGCTGAAAACAGTCCACAGTGTTTTCATAACATCTCGAATAAACATAACAAAAACATTTTTCATCCAGAGTGCTTCAAACATGATTTAGAGCTTGTTTATGGAAAAGTGCTTATTTCTGCATTTCAATGTTGCAACTTGCTGAAAACTATCCACAGTGTTCATTTAATCTCAACTAGACACAGCACAGCAAAAATTGGACATCCAGAGTGCATCAAACATGATTTAGAGCTTGTTTATGGAAAAGTGCTTATTTCTGCATTTCAATGTTGCAACTTGCTGAAAACTATCCACAGTGTTCATTTAATCTCAACTAGACACAGCACAGCTAAAATTGGACATCCAGAGTGCATCAAACATGATTTAGAGCTTGTTTATGGAAAAGTGCTTATTTCTGCATTTCAATGTTGTAACTTGCTGAAAACAGTCCACAGTGTTTTCATAACATCTCGAATAAACATAACAAAAACATTTTTCATCCAGAGTGCTTCAAACATGATTTAGAGCTTGTTTATGGAAAAGTGCTTATTTCTGCATTTCAATGTTGCAACTAGCTGAAAACTATCCACAGTGTTCATTAATCTCAACTAGACACAGCACAGCAAAAATTGGACATCCAGAGTGCATCAAACATGATTTAGAGCTTGTTTATGGAAAAGTGCTTATTTCTGCATTTCAATGTTGCAACTTGCTGAAAACTATCCACAGTGTTCATTTAATCTCAACTAGACACAGCACAGCAAAAATTGGACATCCAGAGTGCATCAAACATGATTTAGAGCTTGTTTATGGAAAAGTGCTTATTTCTGCATTTCAATGTTGCAACTTGCTGAAAACTATCCACAGTGTTCATTTAATCTCAACTAGACACAGCACAGCTAAAATTGGACATCCAGAGTGCATCAAACATGATTTAGAGCTTGTTTATGGAAAAGTGCTTATTTCTGCATTTCAATGTTGTAACTTGCTGAAAACAGTCCACAGTGTTTTCATAACATCTCGAATAAACATAACAAAAACATTTTTCATCCAGAGTGCTTCAAACATGATTTAGAGCTTGTTTATGGAAAAGTGCTTATTTCTGCATTTCAATGTTGCAACTTGCTGAAAACTGTCCACGGTGTTCATTTAATCTCAACTAGACACAGCACAGCAAAAATTGGACATCCAGAGTGCTTCAAACATGATTTAGAGCTTGTTTATGGAAAAGTGCTTATTTCTGCATTTCAATGTTGCAACTTGCTGAAAACTATCCACAGTGTTCATTAATCTCAACTAGACACAGCACAGCTAAAATTGGACATCCAGAGTGCATCAAACATGATTTAGAGCTTGTTTATGGAAAAGTGCTTATTTCTGCATTTCAATGTTGTAACTTGCTGAAAACAGTCCACAGTGTTTTCATAACATCTCGAATAAACATAACAAAAACATTTTTCATCCAGAGTGCTTCAAACATGATTTAGAGCTTGTTTATGGAAAAGTGCTTATTTCTGCATTTCAATGTTGCAACTTGCTGAAAACTGTCCACAGTGTTCATTTAATCTCAACTAGACACAGCACAGCAAAAATTGGACATCCAGAGTGCATCAAACATGATTTAGAGCTTGTTTATGGAAAAGTGCTTATTTCTGCATTTCAATGTTGCAACTTGCTGAAAACAGTCCACAGTGTTTTCATAACATCTCGAATAAACATAACAAAAACATTTTTCATCCAGAGTGCTTCAAACATGATTTAGAGCTTGTTTATGGAAAAGTGCTTATTTCTGCATTTCAATGTTGCAACTTGCTGAAAACAGTCCACAGTGTTTTCATAACATCTCGAATAAACATAACAAAACATTTTTCATCCAGAGTGCTTCAAACATGATTTAGAGCTTGTTTATGGAAAAGTGCTTATTTCTGCATTTCAATGTTGCAACTTGCTGAAAACTATCCACAGTGTTCATTTAATCTCAACTAGACACAGCACAGCAAAAATTGGACATCCAGAGTGCATCAAACATGATTTAGAGCTTGTTTATGGAAAAGTGCTTATTTCTGCATTTCAATGTTGCAACTAGCTGAAAACTATCCACAGTGTTCATTTAATCTCAACTAGACACAGCACAGCTAAAATTGGACATCCAGAGTGCATCAAACATGATTTAGAGCTTGTTTATGGAAAAGTGCTTATTTCTGCATTTCAATGTTGTAACTTGCTGAAAACAGTCACAGTGTTTTCATAACATCTCGAATAAACATAACAAAAACATTTTTCATCCAGAGTGCTTCAAACATGATTTAGAGCTTGTTTATGGAAAAGTGCTTATTTCTGCATTTCAATGTTGCAACTTGCTGAAAACAGTCAACAGTGTTTTCATAACATCTCGAATAAACAACAAAAACATTTTTCATCCAGAGTGCTTCAAACATGATTTAGAGCTTGTTTATGGAAAAGTGCTTATTTCTGCATTTCAATGTTGCAACTTGCTGAAAACTATCCACAGTGTTCATTTAATCTCAACTAGACACAGCACAGCAAAAATTGGACATCCAGAGTGCATCAAACATGATTTAGAGCTTGTTTATGGAAAAGTGCTTATTTCTGCATTTCAATGTTGTAACTTGCTGAAAACAGTCCACAGTGTTTTCATAACATCTCGAATAAACATACACAAAAAAATTCATCCAGAGTGCTTCAAACATGATTTAGAGCTTGTTTATGGAAAAGTGCTTATTTCTGCATTTCAATGTTGCAACTTGCTGAAAACTATCCACAGTGTTCATTTAATCTCAACTAGACACAGCACAGCTAAAATTGGACATCCAGAGTGCATCAAACATGATTTAGAGCTTGTTTATGGAAAAGTGCTTATTTCTGCATTTCAATGTTGCAACTAGCTGAAAACTATCCACAGTGTTCATTTAATCTCAACTAGACACAGCACAGCTAAAATTGGACATCCAGAGTGCATCAAACATGATTTAGAGCTTGTTTATGGAAAAGTGCTTATTTCTGCATTTCAATGTTGTAACTTGCTGAAAACAGTCCACAGTGTTTTCATAACATCTCGAATAAACATAACAAAAACATTTTTCATCCAGAGTGCTTCAAACATGATTTAGAGCTTGTTTATGGAAAAGTGCTTATTTCTGCATTTCAATGTTGCAACTTGCTGAAAACTATCCACAGTGTTCATTAATCTCAACTAGACACAGCACAGCTAAAATTGGACATCCAGAGTGCATCAAACATGATTTAGAGCTTGTTTATGGAAAAGTGCTTATTTCTGCATTTCAATGTTGTAACTTGCTGAAAACAGTCCACAGTGTTTTCATAACATCTCGAATAAACATAACAAAAACATTTTTCATCCAGAGTGCTTCAAACATGATTTAGAGCTTGTTTATGGAAAAGTGCTTATTTCTGCATTTCAATGTTGCAACTTGCTGAAAACAGTCTACAGTGTTTTCATAACATCTCGAATAAACATAACAAAACATTTTTCATCCAGAGTGCTTCAAACATGATTTAGAGCTTGTTTATGGAAAAGTGCTTATTTCTGCATTTCAATGTTGTAACTTGCTGAAAACAGTCCACAGTGTTTTCATAACATCTCGAATAAACATAACAAAAACATTTTCATCCAGAGTGCTTCAAACATGATTTAGAGCTTGTTTATGGAAAAGTGCTTATTTCTGCATTTCAATGTTGCAACTTGCTGAAAACAGTCTACAGTGTTTTCATAACATCTCGAATAAACATAACAAAAACATTTTTCATCCAGAGTGCATCAAACATGATTTAGAGCTTGTTTATGGAAAAGTGCTTATTTCTGCATTTCAATGTTGCAACTTGCTGAAAACAGTCCACAGTGTTTTCATAACATCTCGAATAAACATAACAAAAACATTTTTCATCCAGAGTGCTTCAAACATGATTTAGAGCTTGTTTATGGAAAAGTGCTTATTTCTGCATTTCAATGTTGCAACTTGCTGAAAACTGTCCACGGTGTTCATTTAATCTCAACTAGACACAGCATAGCAAAAATTGGACATCCAGAGTGCATCAAACATGATTTAGAGCTTGTTTATGGAAAAGTGCTTATTTCTACAGCACAGCTAAAATTGGACATCCAGAGTGCATCAAACATGACTTAGAGCTTGTTTATGGAAAAGTGCTTATTTCTGCATTTCAATGTTGTAACTTGCAGAAAACAGTCAACAGTGTTTTCATAACATCTCGAATAAACATAACAAAAACATTTTTCATCCAGAGTGCTTCAAACATGATTTAGAGCTTGTTTATGGAAAAGTGCTTATTTCTGCATTTCAATGTTGTAACTTGCTGAAAACAGTCTACAGTGTTTTCATAACATCTCGAATAAACATAACAAAAACATTTTTCATCCAGAGTGCTTCAAACATGATTTAGAGCTTGTTTATGGAAAAGTGCTTATTTCTGCATTTCAATGTTGTAACTTGCTGAAAACAGTCTACAGTGTTTTCATAACATCTCGAATAAACATAACAAAAACATTTTTCATCCAGAGTGCTTCAAACATGATTTAGAGCTTGTTTATGGAAAAGTGCTTATTTCTGCATTTCAATGTTGCAACTTGCTGAAAACAGTCTACAGTGTTTTCATAACATCTCGAATAAACATAACAAAAACATTTTTCATCCAGAGTGCTTCAAACATGATTTAGAGCTTGTTTATGGAAAAGTGCTTATTTCTGCATTTCAATGTTGCAACTTGCTGAAAACTATCCACAGTGTTCATTAATCTCAACTAGACACAGCACAGCAAAATTGGACATCCAGAGTGCATCAAACATGATTTAGAGCTTGTTTATGGAAAAGTGCTTATTTCTGCATTTCAATGTTGTAACTTGCTGAAAACAGTCCACAGTGTTTTCATAACATCTCGAATAAACATAACAAAAACATTTTTCATCCAGAGTGCTTCAAACATGATTTAGAGCTTGTTTATGGAAAAGTGCTTATTTCTGCATTTCAATGTTGCAACTTGCTGAAAACTATCCACAGTGTTCATTTAATCTCAACTAGACACAGCACAGCAAAAATTGGACATCCAGAGTGCATCAAACATGATTTAGAGCTTGTTTATGGAAAAGTGCTTATTTCTGCATTTCAATGTTGCAACTTGCTGAAAACTATCCACAGTGTTCATTTAATCTCAACTAGACACAGCACAGCTAAAATTGGACATCCAGAGTGCATCAAACATGATTTAGAGCTTGTTTATGGAAAAGTGCTTATTTCTGCATTTCAATGTTGTAACTTGCTGAAAACAGTCCACAGTGTTTTCATAACATCTCGAATAAACATAACAAAAACATTTTTCATCCAGAGTGCTTCAAACATGATTTAGAGCTTGTTTATGGAAAAGTGCTTATTTCTGCATTTCAATGTTGCAACTTGCTGAAAACTATCCACAGTGTTCATTAATCTCAACTAGACACAGCACAGCAAAAATTGGACATCCAGAGTGCTTCAAACATGATTTAGAGCTTGTTTATGGAAAAGTGCTTATTTCTGCATTTCAATGTTGTAACTTGCTGAAAACAGTCCACAGTGTTTTCATAACATCTCGAATAAACATAACAAAACATTTTTCATCCAGAGTGCTTCAAACATGATTTAGAGCTTGTTTATGGAAAAGTGCTTATTTCTGCATTTCAATGTTGCAACTTGCTGAAAACAGTCTACAGTGTTTTCATAACATCTCGAATAAACATAACAAAAACATTTTTCATCCAGAGTGCTTCAAACATGATTTAGAGCTTGTTTATGGAAAAGTGCTTATTTCTGCATTTCAATGTTGCAACTTGCTGAAAACTATCCACAGTGTTCATTAATCTCAACTAGACACAGCACAGCAAAATTGGACATCCAGAGTGCATCAAACATGATTTAGAGCTTGTTTATGGAAAAGTGCTTATTTCTGCATTTCAATGTTGTAACTTGCTGAAAACAGTCCACAGTGTTTTCATAACATCTCGAATAAACATAACAAAAACATTTTTCATCCAGAGTGCTTCAAACATGATTTAGAGCTTGTTTATGGAAAAGTGCTTATTTCTGCATTTCAATGTTGCAACTTGCTGAAAACTATCCACAGTGTTCATTTAATCTCAACTAGACACAGCACAGCTAAAATTGGACATCCAGAGTGCATCAAACATGATTTAGAGCTTGTTTATGGAAAAGTGCTTATTTCTGCATTTCAATGTTGCAACTTGCTGAAAACAGTCAACAGTGTTCATTTAATCTCAACTAGACACAGCACAGCTAAAATTGGACATCCAGAGTGCATCAAACATGATTTAGAGCTTGTTTATGGAAAAGTGCTTATTTCTGCATTTCAATGTTGTAACTTGCTGAAAACAGTCCACAGTGTTTTCATAACATCTCGAATAAACATAACAAAAACATTTTTCATCCAGAGTGCTTCAAACATGATTTAGAGCTTGTTTATGGAAAAGTGCTTATTTCTGCATTTCAATGTTGCAACTTGCTGAAAACTATCCACAGTGTTCATTAATCTCAACTAGACACAGCACAGCAAAAATTGGACATCCAGAGTGCTTCAAACATGATTTAGAGCTTGTTTATGGAAAAGTGCTTATTTCTGCATTTCAATGTTGTAACTTGCTGAAAACAGTCCACAGTGTTTTCATAACATCTCGAATAAACATAACAAAAACATTTTTCATCCAGAGTGCTTCAAACATGATTTAGAGCTTGTTTATGGAAAAGTGCTTATTTCTGCATTTCAATGTTGCAACTTGCTGAAAACAGTCTACAGTGTTTTCATAACATCTCGAATAAACATAACAAAACATTTTTCATCCAGAGTGCTTCAAACATGATTTAGAGCTTGTTTATGGAAAAGTGCTTATTTCTGCATTTCAATGTTGCAACTAGCTGAAAACTATCCACAGTGTTCATTAATCTCAACTAGACACAGCACAGCTAAAATTGGACATCCAGAGTGCATCAAACATGATTTAGAGCTTGTTTATGGAAAAGTGCTTATTTCTGCATTTCAATGTTGTAACTTGCTGAAAACAGTCAACAGTGTTTTCATAACATCTCGAATAAACATAACAAAAACATTTTTCATCCAGAGTGCTTCAAACATGATTTAGAGCTTGTTTATGGAAAAGTGCTTATTTCTGCATTTCAATGTTGCAACTAGCTGAAAACTATCCACAGTGTTCATTTAATCTCAACTAGACACAGCACAGCAAAAATTGGACATCCAGAGTGCATCAAACATGATTTAGAGCTTGTTTATGGAAAAGTGCTTATTTCTGCATTTCAATGTTGCAACTAGCTGAAAACTATCCACAGTGTTCATTTAATCTCAACTAGACACAGCACAGCAAAATTGGACATCCAGAGTGCATCAAACATGATTTAGAGCTTGTTTATGGAAAAGTGCTTATTTCTGCATTTCAATGTTGTAACTTGCTGAAAACAGTCACAGTGTTTTCATAACATCTCGAATAAACATAACAAAAACATTTTTCATCCAGAGTGCTTCAAACATGATTTAGAGCTTGTTTATGGAAAAGTGCTTATTTCTGCATTTCAATGTTGCAACTAGCTGAAAACTATCCACAGTGTTCATTAATCTCAACTAGACACAGCACAGCAAAAATTGGACATCCAGAGTGCTTCAAACATGATTTAGAGCTTGTTTATGGAAAAGTGCTTATTTCTGCATTTCAATGTTGTAACTTGCTGAAAACAGTCACAGTGTTTTCATAACATCTCGAATAAACATAACAAAAACATTTTTCATCCAGAGTGCTTCAAACATGATTTAGAGCTTGTTTATGGAAAAGTGCTTATTTCTGCATTTCAATGTTGCAACTTGCTGAAAACAGTCTACAGTGTTTTCATAACATCTCGAATAAACATAACAAAAACATTTTTCATCCAGAGTGCTTCAAACATGATTTAGAGCTTGTTTATGGAAAAGTGCTTATTTCTGCATTTCAATGTTGTAACTTGCTGAAAACAGTCTACAGTGTTTTCATAACATCTCGAATAAACAACAAAAACATTTTTCATCCAGAGTGCTTCAAACATGATTTAGAGCTTGTTTATGGAAAAGTGCTTATTTCTGCATTTCAATGTTGCAACTTGCTGAAAACAGTCTACAGTGTTTTCATAACATCTCGAATAAACATAACAAAAACATTTTTCATCCAGAGTGCATCAAACATGATTTAGAGCTTGTTTATGGAAAAGTGCTTATTTCTGCATTTCAATGTTGTAACTTGCTGAAAACAGTCAACAGTGTTTTCATAACATCTCGAATAAACATAACAAAAACATTTTTCATCCAGAGTGCTTCAAACATGATTTAGAGCTTGTTTATGGAAAAGTGCTTATTTCTGCATTTCAATGTTGCAACTTGCTGAAAACTGTCCACGGTGTTCATTTAATCTCAACTAGACACAGCATAGCAAAAATTGGACATCCAGAGTGTTTCAAACATGATTTAGAGCTTGTTTATGGAAAAGTGCTTATTTCTACAGCACAGCTAAAATTGGACATCCAGAGTGCATCAAACATGACTTAGAGCTTGTTTATGGAAAAGTGCTTATTTCTGCATTTCAATGTTGCAACTTGCTGAAAACAGTCCACAGTGTTTTCATAACATCTCGAATAAACATAACAAAAACATTTTTCATCCAGAGTGCTTCAAACATGATTTAGAGCTTGTTTATGGAAAAGTGCTTATTTCTGCATTTCAATGTTGTAACTTGCTGAAAACAGTCTACAGTGTTTTCATAACATCTCGAATAAACATAACAAAAACATTTTTCATCCAGAGTGCTTCAAACATGATTTAGAGCTTGTTTATGGAAAAGTGCTTATTTCTGCATTTCAATGTTGTAACTTGCTGAAAACAGTCCACAGTGTTTTCATAACATCTCGAATAAACATAACAAAAACATTTTTCATCCAGAGTGCTTCAAACATGATTTAGAGCTTGTTTATGGAAAAGTGCTTATTTCTGCATTTCAATGTTGCAACTAGCTGAAAACAGTCTACAGTGTTTTCATAACATCTCGAATAAACATAACAAAAACATTTTTCTTCCAGAGTGCATCAAACATGATTTAGAGCTTGTTTATGGAAAAGTGCTTATTTCTGCATTTCAATGTTGCAACTAGCTGAAAACTATCCACAGTGTTCATTAATCTCAACTAGACACAGCACAGCTAAAATTGGACATCCAGAGTGCATCAAACATGATTTAGAGCTTGTTTATGGAAAAGTGCTTATTTCTGCATTTCAATGTTGTAACTTGCTGAAAACAGTCTACAGTGTTTTCATAACATCTCGAATAAACATAACAAAAACATTTTTCATCCAGAGTGCTTCAAACATGATTTAGAGCTTGTTTATGGAAAAGTGCTTATTTCTGCATTTCAATGTTGTAACTTGCTGAAAACAGTCTACAGTGTTTTCATAACATCTCGAATAAACATAACAAAAACATTTTTCATCCAGAGTGCTTCAAACATGATTTAGAGCTTGTTTATGGAAAAGTGCTTATTTCTGCATTTCAATGTTGCAACTTGCTGAAAACAGTCCACAGTGTTTTCATAACATCTCGAATAAACATAACAAAAATTTTCATCCAGAGTGCTTCAAACATGATTTAGAGCTTGTTTATGGAAAAGTGCTTATTTCTGCATTTCAATGTTGCAACTTGCTGAAAACAGTCCACAGTGTTTTCATAACATCTCGAACATAACAAAAACATTTTTCATCCAGAGTGCTTCAAACATGATTTAGAGCTTGTTTATGGAAAAGTGCTTATTTCTGCATTTCAATGTTGCAACTTGCTGAAAACAGTCTACAGTGTTTTCATAACATCTCGAATAAACATAACAAAAACATTTTTCATCCAGAGTGCTTCAAACATGATTTAGAGCTTGTTTATGGAAAAGTGCTTATTTCTGCATTTCAATGTTGCAACTTGCTGAAAACTATCCACAGTGTTCATTAATCTCAACTAGACACAGCACAGCAAAATTGGACATCCAGAGTGCATCAAACATGATTTAGAGCTTGTTTATGGAAAAGTGCTTATTTCTGCATTTCAATGTTGTAACTTGCTGAAAACAGTCCAACAGTGTTTTCATAACATCTCGAATAAACATAACAAAAACATTTTTCATCCAGAGTGCTTCAAACATGATTTAGAGCTTGTTTATGGAAAAGTGCTTATTTCTGCATTTCAATGTTGCAACTTGCTGAAAACTATCCACAGTGTTCATTTAATCTCAACTAGACACAGCACAGCAAAATTGGACATCCAGAGTGCATCAAACATGATTTAGAGCTTGTTTATGGAAAAGTGCTTATTTCTGCATTTCAATGTTGCAACTAGCTGAAAACTATCCACAGTGTTCATTTAATCTCAACTAGACACAGCACAGCTAAAATTGGACATCCAGAGTGCATCAAACATGATTTAGAGCTTGTTTATGGAAAAGTGCTTATTTCTGCATTTCAATGTTGTAACTTGCTGAAAACAGTCAACAGTGTTTTCATAACATCTCGAATAAACATAACAAAAACATTTTTCATCCAGAGTGCTTCAAACATGATTTAGAGCTTGTTTATGGAAAAGTGCTTATTTCTGCATTTCAATGTTGCAACTTGCTGAAAACTATCCACAGTGTTCATTAATCTCAACTAGACACAGCACAGCAAAAATTGGACATCCAGAGTGCATCAAACATGATTTAGAGCTTGTTTATGGAAAAGTGCTTATTTCTGCATTTCAATGTTGTAACTTGCTGAAAACAGTCCACAGTGTTTTCATAACATCTCGAATAAACATAACAAAAACATTTTTCATCCAGAGTGCTTCAAACATGATTTAGAGCTTGTTTATGGAAAAGTGCTTATTTCTGCATTTCAATGTTGCAACTTGCTGAAAACAGTCCACAGTGTTTTCATAACATCTCGAATAAACATAACAAAAACATTTTTCATCCAGAGTGCTTCAAACATGATTTAGAGCTTGTTTATGGAAAAGTGCTTATTTCTGCATTTCAATGTTGCAACTTGCTGAAAACTATCCACAGTGTTCATTAATCTCAACTAGACACAGCACAGCAAAATTGGACATCCAGAGTGCATCAAACATGATTTAGAGCTTGTTTATGGAAAAGTGCTTATTTCTGCATTTCAATGTTGTAACTTGCTGAAAACAGTCCACAGTGTTTTCATAACATCTCGAATAAACATAACAAAAACATTTTTCATCCAGAGTGCTTCAAACATGATTTAGAGCTTGTTTATGGAAAAGTGCTTATTTCTGCATTTCAATGTTGCAACTTGCTGAAAACTATCCACAGTGTTCATTAATCTCAACTAGACACAGCACAGCAAAAATTGGACATCCAGAGTGCATCAAACATGATTTAGAGCTTGTTTATGGAAAAGTGCTTATTTCTGCATTTCAATGTTGCAACTTGCTGAAAACAGTCCACAGTGTTTTCATAACATCTCGAATAAACATAACAAAAATTTTTCATCCAGAGTGCTTCAAACATGATTTAGAGCTTGTTTATGGAAAAGTGCTTATTTCTGCATTTCAATGTTGTAACTTGCTGAAAACAGTCCACAGTGTTTTCATAACATCTCGAATAAACATAACAAAAACATTTTTCATCCAGAGTGCTTCAAACATGATTTAGAGCTTGTTTATGGAAAAGTGCTTATTTCTGCATTTCAATGTTGCAACTTGCTGAAAACAGTCCACAGTGTTTTCATAACATCTCGAATAACATAACAAAAACATTTTTCATCCAGAGTGCTTCAAACATGATTTAGAGCTTGTTTATGGAAAAGTGCTTATTTCTGCATTTCAATGTTGCAACTTGCTGAAAACAGTCTACAGTGTTTTCATAACATCTCGAATAAACATAACAAAAACATTTTTCATCCAGAGTGCTTCAAACATGATTTAGAGCTTGTTTATGGAAAAGTGCTTATTTCTGCATTTCAATGTTGCAACTTGCTGAAAACTATCCACAGTGTTCATTAATCTCAACTAGACACAGCACAGCTAAAATTGGACATCCAGAGTGCATCAAACATGATTTAGAGCTTGTTTATGGAAAAGTGCTTATTTCTGCATTTCAATGTTGCAACTTGCTGAAAACAGTCCACAGTGTTTTCATAACATCTCGAATAAACATAACAAAAAAATTTTTCATCCAGAGTGCTTCAAACATGATTTAGAGCTTGTTTATGGAAAAGTGCTTATTTCTGCATTTCAATGTTGCAACTTGCTGAAAACAGTCCACAGTGTTTTCATAACATCTCGAATAAACATAACAAAAATTTTTCATCCAGAGTGCTTCAAACATGATTTAGAGCTTGTTTATGGAAAAGTGCTTATTTCTGCATTTCAATGTTGCAACTTGCTGAAAACAGTCCACAGTGTTTTCATAACATCTCGAATAAACATAACAAAAAATTGGACATCCAGAGTGCTTCAAACATGATTTAGAGCTTGTTTATGGAAAAGTGCTTATTTCTGCATTTCAATGTTGTAACTTGCTGAAAACAGTCCACAGTGTTTTCATAACATCTCGAATAAACATAACAAAAACATTTTTCATCCAGAGTGCTTCAAACATGATTTAGAGCTTGTTTATGGAAAAGTGCTTATTTCTGCATTTCAATGTTGCAACTTGCTGAAAACAGTCTACAGTGTTTTCATAACATCTCGAATAAACATAACAAAAACATTTTTCATCCAGAGTGCTTCAAACATGATTTAGAGCTTGTTTATGGAAAAGTGCTTATTTCTGCATTTCAATGTTGCAACTTGCTGAAAACTATCCACAGTGTTCATTAATCTCAACTAGACACAGCACAGCTAAAATTGGACATCCAGAGTGCATCAAACATGATTTAGAGCTTGTTTATGGAAAAGTGCTTATTTCTGCATTTCAATGTTGTAACTTGCTGAAAACAGTCCACAGTGTTTTCATAACATCTCGAATAAACATAACAAAAACATTTTTCATCCAGAGTGCTTCAAACATGATTTAGAGCTTGTTTATGGAAAAGTGCTTATTTCTGCATTTCAATGTTGCAACTTGCTGAAAACTATCCACAGTGTTCATTTAATCTCAACTAGACACAGCACAGCAAAAATTGGACATCCAGAGTGCATCAAACATGATTTAGAGCTTGTTTATGGAAAAGTGCTTATTTCTGCATTTCAATGTTGCAACTTGCTGAAAACTATCCACAGTGTTCATTTAATCTCAACTAGACACAGCACAGCTAAAATTGGACATCCAGAGTGCATCAAACATGATTTAGAGCTTGTTTATGGAAAAGTGCTTATTTCTGCATTTCAATGTTGTAACTTGCTGAAAACAGTCCACAGTGTTTTCATAACATCTCGAATAAACATAACAAAAACATTTTTCATCCAGAGTGCTTCAAACATGATTTAGAGCTTGTTTATGGAAAAGTGCTTATTTCTGCATTTCAATGTTGCAACTTGCTGAAAACTATCCACAGTGTTCATTAATCTCAACTAGACACAGCACAGCAAAAATTGGACATCCAGAGTGCTTCAAACATGATTTAGAGCTTGTTTATGGAAAAGTGCTTATTTCTGCATTTCAATGTTGTAACTTGCTGAAAACAGTCCACAGTGTTTTCATAACATCTCGAATAAACATAACAAAAACATTTTTCATCCAGAGTGCTTCAAACATGATTTAGAGCTTGTTTATGGAAAAGTGCTTATTTCTGCATTTCAATGTTGTAACTTGCTGAAAACAGTCTACAGTGTTTTCATAACATCTCGAATAAACATAACAAAAACATTTTTCATCCAGAGTGCTTCAAACATGATTTAGAGCTTGTTTATGGAAAAGTGCTTATTTCTGCATTTCAATGTTGCAACTTGCTGAAAACTATCCACAGTGTTTTCATTAATCTCAATAACACAGCACAGCAAAAATTGGACATCCAGAGTGCATCAAACATGATTTAGAGCTTGTTTATGGAAAAGTGCTTATTTCTGCATTTCAATGTTGCAACTTGCTGAAAACAGTCCACAGTGTTTTCATAACATCTCGAATAAACATAACAAAAAATTTTTCATCCAGAGTGCATCAAACATGATTTAGAGCTTGTTTATGGAAAAGTGCTTATTTCTGCATTTCAATGTTGCAACTTGCTGAAAACAGTCCACAGTGTTCATAACATCTCAATAACACAGCACAAAAAATTGGACATCCAGAGTGCTTCAAACATGATTTAGAGCTTGTTTATGGAAAAGTGCTTATTTCTGCATTTCAATGTTGCAACTTGCTGAAAACTGTCCACAGTGTTTCATAACTCTCGAATAAACATAACAAAAATTGGACATCCAGAGTGCTTCAAACATGATTTAGAGCTTGTTTATGGAAAAGTGCTTATTTCTGCATTTCAATGTTGCAACTTGCTGAAAACTATCCACAGTGTTCATAATCTCAACTAGACACAGCACAGCTAAAATTGGACATCCAGAGTGCATCAAACATGATTTAGAGCTTGTTTATGGAAAAGTGCTTATTTCTGCATTTCAATGTTGCAACTTGCTGAAAACAGTCCACAGTGTTCATTACATCTCAACTAGACACAGCACAAAAAATTTTTCATCCAGAGTGCATCAAACATGATTTAGAGCTTGTTTATGGAAAAGTGCTTATTTCTGCATTTCAATGTTGTAACTTGCTGAAAACAGTCAACAGTGTTTTCATAACATCTCGAATAAACATAACAAAACATTTTTCATCCAGAGTGCTTCAAACATGATTTAGAGCTTGTTTATGGAAAAGTGCTTATTTCTGCATTTCAATGTTGCAACTTGCTGAAAACATCCACAGTGTTCATTAATCTCGAATAGACACAGCACAAAAAATTGGACATCCAGAGTGCTTCAAACATGATTTAGAGCTTGTTTATGGAAAAGTGCTTATTTCTGCATTTCAATGTTGCAACTTGCTGAAAACAGTCTACAGTGTTTTCATAACATCTCGAATAAACATAACAAAACATTTTTCATCCAGAGTGCTTCAAACATGATTTAGAGCTTGTTTATGGAAAAGTGCTTATTTCTGCATTTCAATGTTGCAACTTGCTGAAAACTATCCACAGTGTTTTCATCTCATCTAGACACAGCACAGCAAAAATTGGACATCCAGAGTGCATCAAACATGATTTAGAGCTTGTTTATGGAAAAGTGCTTATTTCTGCATTTCAATGTTGCAACTTGCTGAAAACATCCACAGTGTTCATAACATCTCAATAACACAGCACAAAAAATTTTTCATCCAGAGTGCATCAAACATGATTTAGAGCTTGTTTATGGAAAAGTGCTTATTTCTGCATTTCAATGTTGTAACTTGCTGAAAACAGTCTACAGTGTTTTCATAACATCTCGAATAAACATAACAAAAACATTTTTCATCCAGAGTGCTTCAAACATGATTTAGAGCTTGTTTATGGAAAAGTGCTTATTTCTGCATTTCAATGTTGCAACTTGCTGAAAACAGTCCACAGTGTTCATAACATCTCGAATAACACAACAAAAAATTTTTCATCCAGAGTGCTTCAAACATGATTTAGAGCTTGTTTATGGAAAAGTGCTTATTTCTGCATTTCAATGTTGCAACTAGCTGAAAACTATCCACAGTGTTCATTTAATCTCAACTAGACACAGCACAGCTAAAATTGGACATCCAGAGTGCATCAAACATGATTTAGAGCTTGTTTATGGAAAAGTGCTTATTTCTGCATTTCAATGTTGCAACTTGCTGAAAACATCCACAGTGTTTTCATCTCAACTCGAACACACAAAAAAAATTGGACATCCAGAGTGCATCAAACATGATTTAGAGCTTGTTTATGGAAAAGTGCTTATTTCTGCATTTCAATGTTGCAACTTGCTGAAAACTATCCACAGTGTTCATTTAATCTCAACTAGACACAGCACAGCAAAATTGGACATCCAGAGTGCATCAAACATGATTTAGAGCTTGTTTATGGAAAAGTGCTTATTTCTGCATTTCAATGTTGTAACTTGCTGAAAACAGTCCACAGTGTTTTCATAACATCTCGAATAAACATAACAAAAACATTTTTCATCCAGAGTGCTTCAAACATGATTTAGAGCTTGTTTATGGAAAAGTGCTTATTTCTGCATTTCAATGTTGTAACTTGCTGAAAACAGTCTACAGTGTTTTCATAACATCTCGAATAAACATAACAAAAACATTTTTCATCCAGAGTGCTTCAAACATGATTTAGAGCTTGTTTATGGAAAAGTGCTTATTTCTGCATTTCAATGTTGCAACTTGCTGAAAACAGTCTACAGTGTTTTCATAACATCTCGAATAAACATAACAAAAACATTTTTCATCCAGAGTGCTTCAAACATGATTTAGAGCTTGTTTATGGAAAAGTGCTTATTTCTGCATTTCAATGTTGCAACTAGCTGAAAACTATCCACAGTGTTCATTAATCTCAACTAGACACAGCACAGCTAAAATTGGACATCCAGAGTGCATCAAACATGATTTAGAGCTTGTTTATGGAAAAGTGCTTATTTCTGCATTTCAATGTTGTAACTTGCAGAAAACAGTCAACAGTGTTTTCATAACATCTCGAATAAACATAACAAAAACATTTTTCATCCAGAGTGCTTCAAACATGATTTAGAGCTTGTTTATGGAAAAGTGCTTATTTCTGCATTTCAATGTTGCAACTTGCTGAAAACTATCCACAGTGTTCATTTAATCTCAACTAGACACAGCACAGCTAAAATTGGACATCCAGAGTGCATCAAACATGATTTAGAGCTTGTTTATGGAAAAGTGCTTATTTCTGCATTTCAATGTTGCAACTAGCTGAAAACTATCCACAGTGTTCATTTAATCTCAACTAGACACAGCACAGCTAAAATTGGACATCCAGAGTGCATCAAACATGATTTAGAGCTTGTTTATGGAAAAGTGCTTATTTCTGCATTTCAATGTTGTAACTTGCAGAAAACAGTCAACAGTGTTTTCATAACATCTCGAATAAACATAACAAAAACATTTTTCATCCAGAGTGCTTCAAACATGATTTAGAGCTTGTTTATGGAAAAGTGCTTATTTCTGCATTTCAATGTTGCAACTAGCTGAAAACTATCCACAGTGTTCATTAATCTCAACTAGACACAGCACAGCTAAAATTGGACATCCAGAGTGCTTCAAACATGATTTAGAGCTTGTTTATGGAAAAGTGCTTATTTCTGCATTTCAATGTTGTAACTTGCAGAGAACAGTCAACAGTGTTTTCATAACATCTCGAATAAACATAACAAAAACATTTTTCATCCAGAGTGCTTCAAACATGATTTAGAGCTTGTTTATGGAAAAGTGCTTATTTCTGCATTTCAATGTTGTAACTTGCTGAAAACAGTCTACAGTGTTTTCATAACATCTCGAATAAACATAACAAAAACATTTTTCATCCAGAGTGCTTCAAACATGATTTAGAGCTTGTTTATGGAAAAGTGCTTATTTCTGCATTTCAATGTTGTAACTTGCAGAAAACAGTCAACAGTGTTTTCATAACATCTCGAATAAACATAACAAAAACATTTTTCATCCAGAGTGCTTCAAACATGATTTAGAGCTTGTTTATGGAAAAGTGCTTATTTCTGCATTTCAATGTTGCAACTTGCTGAAAACAGTCTACAGTGTTTTCATAACATCTCGAATAAACATAACAAAAACATTTTTCATCCAGAGTGCATCAAACATGATTTAGAGCTTGTTTATGGAAAAGTGCTTATTTCTGCATTTCAATGTTGTAACTTGCAGAAAACAGTCAACAGTGTTTTCATAACATCTCGAATAAACATAACAAAAACATTTTTCATCCAGAGTGCTTCAAACATGATTTAGAGCTTGTTTATGGAAAAGTGCTTATTTCTGCATTTCAATGTTGCAACTTGCTGAAAACTGTCCACGGTGTTCATTTAATCTCAACTAGACACAGCATAGCAAAAATTGGACATCCAGAGTGTTTCAAACATGATTTAGAGCTTGTTTATGGAAAAGTGCTTATTTCTACAGCACAGCTAAAATTGGACATCCAGAGTGCATCAAACATGACTTAGAGCTTGTTTATGGAAAAGTGCTTATTTCTGCATTTCAATGTTGTAACTTGCAGAAAACAGTCAACAGTGTTTTCATAACATCTCGAATAAACATAACAAAAACATTTTTCATCCAGAGTGCTTCAAACATGATTTAGAGCTTGTTTATTGAAAAGTGCTTATTTCTGCATTTCAATGTTGTAACTTGCTGAAAACAGTCTACAGTGTTTTCATAACATCTCGAATAAACATAACAAAAACATTTTTCATCCAGAGTGCTTCAAACATGATTTAGAGCTTGTTTATGGAAAAGTGCTTATTTCTGCATTTCAATGTTGTAACTTGCTGAAAACAGTCTACAGTGTTTTCATAACATCTCGAATAAACATAACAAAAACATTTTTCATCCAGAGTGCTTCAAACATGATTTAGAGCTTGTTTATGGAAAAGTGCTTATTTCTGCATTTCAATGTTGCAACTAGCTGAAAACAGTCTACAGTGTTTTCATAACATCTCGAATAAACATAACAAAAACATTTTTCATCCAGAGTGCATCAAACATGATTTAGAGCTTGTTTATGGAAAAGTGCTTATTTCTGCATTTCAATGTTGCAACTAGCTGAAAACTATCCACAGTGTTCATTAATCTCAACTAGACACAGCACAGCTAAAATTGGACATCCAGAGTGCATCAAACATGATTTAGAGCTTGTTTATGGAAAAGTGCTTATTTCTGCATTTCAATGTTGTAACTTGCTGAAAACAGTCCACAGTGTTTTCATAACATCTCGAATAAACATAACAAAAATTTTTCATCCAGAGTGCTTCAAACATGATTTAGAGCTTGTTTATGGAAAAGTGCTTATTTCTGCATTTCAATGTTGCAACTTGCTGAAAACAGTCCACAGTGTTTTCATAACATCTCGAATAAACATAACAAAAACATTTTTCATCCAGAGTGCTTCAAACATGATTTAGAGCTTGTTTATGGAAAAGTGCTTATTTCTGCATTTCAATGTTGTAACTTGCTGAAAACAGTCCACAGTGTTTTCATAACATCTCGAATAAACATAACAAAAACATTTTTCATCCAGAGTGCTTCAAACATGATTTAGAGCTTGTTTATGGAAAAGTGCTTATTTCTGCATTTCAATGTTGCAACTTGCTGAAAACAGTCTACAGTGTTTTCATAACATCTCGAATAAACATAACAAAACATTTTTCATCCAGAGTGCTTCAAACATGATTTAGAGCTTGTTTATGGAAAAGTGCTTATTTCTGCATTTCAATGTTGCAACTTGCTGAAAACTATCCACAGTGTTCATTAATCTCAACTAGACACAGCACAGCAAAATTGGACATCCAGAGTGCATCAAACATGATTTAGAGCTTGTTTATGGAAAAGTGCTTATTTCTGCATTTCAATGTTGTAACTTGCTGAAAACAGTCAACAGTGTTTTCATAACATCTCGAATAAACATAACAAAAACATTTTTCATCCAGAGTGCTTCAAACATGATTTAGAGCTTGTTTATGGAAAAGTGCTTATTTCTGCATTTCAATGTTGCAACTTGCTGAAAACTATCCACAGTGTTCATTTAATCTCAACTAGACACAGCACAGCAAAATTGGACATCCAGAGTGCATCAAACATGATTTAGAGCTTGTTTATGGAAAAGTGCTTATTTCTGCATTTCAATGTTGCAACTTGCTGAAAACTATCCACAGTGTTCATTTAATCTCAACTAGACACAGCACAGCTAAAATTGGACATCCAGAGTGCATCAAACATGATTTAGAGCTTGTTTATGGAAAAGTGCTTATTTCTGCATTTCAATGTTGCAACTTGCTGAAAACTATCCACAGTGTTCATTTAATCTCAACTAGACACAGCACAGCTAAAATTGGACATCCAGAGTGCATCAAACATGATTTAGAGCTTGTTTATGGAAAAGTGCTTATTTCTGCATTTCAATGTTGTAACTTGCTGAAAACAGTCCACAGTGTTTTCATAACATCTCGAATAAACATAACAAAAACATTTTTCATCCAGAGTGCTTCAAACATGATTTAGAGCTTGTTTATGGAAAAGTGCTTATTTCTGCATTTCAATGTTGTAACTTGCTGAAAACAGTCCACAGTGTTTTCATAACATCTCGAATAAACATAACAAAAATTTTTCATCCAGAGTGCTTCAAACATGATTTAGAGCTTGTTTATGGAAAAGTGCTTATTTCTGCATTTCAATGTTGCAACTTGCTGAAAACAGTCCACAGTGTTTTCATAACATCTCGAATAAACATAACAAAACATTTTTCATCCAGAGTGCTTCAAACATGATTTAGAGCTTGTTTATGGAAAAGTGCTTATTTCTGCATTTCAATGTTGCAACTTGCTGAAAACAGTCCACAGTGTTTTCATAACATCTCGAATAAACATAACAAAAACATTTTTCATCCAGAGTGCTTCAAACATGATTTAGAGCTTGTTTATGGAAAAGTGCTTATTTCTGCATTTCAATGTTGTAACTTGCTGAAAACAGTCTACAGTGTTTTCATAACATCTCGAATAAACATAACAAAAACATTTTTCATCCAGAGTGCTTCAAACATGATTTAGAGCTTGTTTATGGAAAAGTGCTTATTTCTGCATTTCAATGTTGCAACTTGCTGAAAACAGTCTACAGTGTTTTCATAACATCTCGAATAAACATAACAAAAACATTTTTCATCCAGAGTGCTTCAAACATGATTTAGAGCTTGTTTATGGAAAAGTGCTTATTTCTGCATTTCAATGTTGCAACTTGCTGAAAACTATCCACAGTGTTCATTTAATCTCAACTAGACACAGCACAGCAAAATTGGACATCCAGAGTGCATCAAACATGATTTAGAGCTTGTTTATGGAAAAGTGCTTATTTCTGCATTTCAATGTTGCAACTTGCTGAAAACTATCCACAGTGTTCATTTAATCTCAACTAGACACAGCACAGCTAAAATTGGACATCCAGAGTGCATCAAACATGATTTAGAGCTTGTTTATGGAAAAGTGCTTATTTCTGCATTTCAATGTTGCAACTTGCTGAAAACTATCCACAGTGTTCATTTAATCTCAACTAGACACAGCACAGCTAAAATTGGACATCCAGAGTGCATCAAACATGATTTAGAGCTTGTTTATGGAAAAGTGCTTATTTCTGCATTTCAATGTTGTAACTTGCTGAAAACAGTCCACAGTGTTTTCATAACATCTCGAATAAACATAACAAAAACATTTTTCATCCAGAGTGCTTCAAACATGATTTAGAGCTTGTTTATGGAAAAGTGCTTATTTCTGCATTTCAATGTTGCAACTTGCTGAAAACAGTCCACAGTGTTTTCATAACATCTCGAATAAACATAACAAAAACATTTTTCATCCAGAGTGCTTCAAACATGATTTAGAGCTTGTTTATGGAAAAGTGCTTATTTCTGCATTTCAATGTTGCAACTTGCTGAAAACAGTCCACAGTGTTTTCATAACATCTCGAATAAACATAACAAAAACATTTTTCATCCAGAGTGCTTCAAACATGATTTAGAGCTTGTTTATGGAAAAGTGCTTATTTCTGCATTTCAATGTTGCAACTTGCTGAAAACAGTCTACAGTGTTTTCATAACATCTCGAATAAACATAACAAAACATTTTTCATCCAGAGTGCTTCAAACATGATTTAGAGCTTGTTTATGGAAAAGTGCTTATTTCTGCATTTCAATGTTGTAACTTGCTGAAAACAGTCCACAGTGTTTTCATAACATCTCGAATAAACATAACAAAAACATTTTTCATCCAGAGTGCTTCAAACATGATTTAGAGCTTGTTTATGGAAAAGTGCTTATTTCTGCATTTCAATGTTGCAACTTGCTGAAAACAGTCCACAGTGTTTTCATAACATCTCGAATAAACATAACAAAAACATTTTTCATCCAGAGTGCTTCAAACATGATTTAGAGCTTGTTTATGGAAAAGTGCTTATTTCTGCATTTCAATGTTGCAACTTGCTGAAAACTATCCACAGTGTTCATTTAATCTCAACTAGACACAGCACAGCAAAAATTGGACATCCAGAGTGCATCAAACATGATTTAGAGCTTGTTTATGGAAAAGTGCTTATTTCTGCATTTCAATGTTGCAACTTGCTGAAAACTATCCACAGTGTTCATTTAATCTCAACTAGACACAGCACAGCTAAAATTGGACATCCAGAGTGCATCAAACATGATTTAGAGCTTGTTTATGGAAAAGTGCTTATTTCTGCATTTCAATGTTGCAACTTGCTGAAAACTATCCACAGTGTTCATTTAATCTCAACTAGACACAGCACACAGCAAAATTGGACATCCAGAGTGCATCAAACATGATTTAGAGCTTGTTTATGGAAAAGTGCTTATTTCTGCATTTCAATGTTGCAACTTGCTGAAAACTATCCACAGTGTTCATTTAATCTCAACTAGACACAGCACAGCAAAAATTGGACATCCAGAGTGCATCAAACATGATTTAGAGCTTGTTTATGGAAAAGTGCTTATTTCTGCATTTCAATGTTGCAACTTGCTGAAAACTATCCACAGTGTTCATTTAATCTCAACTAGACACAGCACAGCAAAAATTGGACATCCAGAGTGCATCAAACATGATTTAGAGCTTGTTTATGGAAAAGTGCTTATTTCTGCATTTCAATGTTGTAACTTGCTGAAAACAGTCTACAGTGTTTTCATAACATCTCGAATAAACATAACAAAACATTTTTCATCCAGAGTGCTTCAAACATGATTTAGAGCTTGTTTATGGAAAAGTGCTTATTTCTGCATTTCAATGTTGCAACTTGCTGAAAACTGTCCACGGTGTTCATTTAATCTCAACTAGACACAGCACAGCAAAATTGGACATCCAGAGTGCATCAAACATGATTTAGAGCTTGTTTATGGAAAAGTGCTTATTTCTGCATTTCAA
Organism: Oncorhynchus kisutch; assembly: GCF_002021735.2. Taxonomy (NCBI): domain Eukaryota; kingdom Metazoa; phylum Chordata; class Actinopteri; order Salmoniformes; family Salmonidae; genus Oncorhynchus; species Oncorhynchus kisutch. Next base: position 38,031 of record NW_022262089.1, on the reverse strand, counting down.
TGTTGCAACTTGCTGAAAACTATCCACAGTGTTCATTTATCTCAACTAGACACAGCACAGCAAAATTGGACATCCAGAGTGCATCAAACATGATTTAGAGCTTGTTTATGGAAAAGTGCTTATTTCTGCATTTCAATGTTGTAACTTGCTGAAAACAGTCCACAGTGTTTTCATAACATCTCGAATAAACATAACAAAAACATTTTTCATCCAGAGTGCTTCAAACATGATTTAGAGCTTGTTTATGGAAAAGTGCTTATTTCTGCATTTCAATGTTGTAACTTGCTGAAAACAGTCCACAGTGTTTTCATAACATCTCGAATAAACATAACAAAAAATTTTTCATCCAGAGTGCTTCAAACATGATTTAGAGCTTGTTTATGGAAAAGTGCTTATTTCTGCATTTCAATGTTGCAACTTGCTGAAAACTATCCACAGTGTTCATTTATCTCAACTAGACACAGCACAGCAAAAATTGGACATCCAGAGTGCATCAAACATGATTTAGAGCTTGTTTATGGAAAAGTGCTTATTTCTGCATTTCAATGTTGCAACTTGCTGAAAACAGTCCACAGTGTTTTCATAACATCTCGAATAAACATAACAAAAAAATTTTTCATCCAGAGTGCTTCAAACATGATTTAGAGCTTGTTTATGGAAAAGTGCTTATTTCTGCATTTCAATGTTGCAACTTGCTGAAAACAGTCCACAGTGTTTTCATAACATCTCGAATAAACATAACAAAAACATTTTTCATCCAGAGTGCTTCAAACATGATTTAGAGCTTGTTTATGGAAAAGTGCTTATTTCTGCATTTCAATGTTGCAACTTGCTGAAAACTGTCCACGGTGTTCATTTAATCTCAACTAGACACAGCACAGCAAAAATTGGACATCCAGAGTGCATCAAACATGATTTAGAGCTTGTTTATGGAAAAGTGCTTATTTCTGCATTTCAATGTTGCAACTTGCTGAAAACTATCCACAGTGTTCATTAATCTCAACTAGACACAGCACAGCAAAAATTGGACATCCAGAGTGCATCAAACATGATTTAGAGCTTGTTTATGGAAAAGTGCTTATTTCTGCATTTCAATGTTGCAACTTGCTGAAAACTATCCACAGTGTTCATTTAATCTCAACTAGACACAGCACAGCAAAAATTGGACATCCAGAGTGCATCAAACATGATTTAGAGCTTGTTTATGGAAAAGTGCTTATTTCTGCATTTCAATGTTGCAACTTGCTGAAAACTATCCACAGTGTTCATTTAATCTCAACTAGACACAGCACAGCAAAAATTGGACATCCAGAGTGCATCAAACATGATTTAGAGCTTGTTTATGGAAAAGTGCTTATTTCTGCATTTCAATGTTGTAACTTGCTGAAAACAGTCACAGTGTTTTCATAACATCTCGAATAAACATAACAAAAACATTTTTCATCCAGAGTGCTTCAAACATGATTTAGAGCTTGTTTATGGAAAAGTGCTTATTTCTGCATTTCAATGTTGCAACTTGCTGAAAACTGTCCACAGTGTTCATTTAATCTCAACTAGACACAGCACAGCAAAAATTGGACATCCAGAGTGCATCAAACATGATTTAGAGCTTGTTTATGGAAAAGTGCTTATTTCTGCATTTCAATGTTGCAACTTGCTGAAAACTATCCACAGTGTTCATTAATCTCAACTAGACACAGCACAGCAAAATTGGACATCCAGAGTGCATCAAACATGATTTAGAGCTTGTTTATGGAAAAGTGCTTATTTCTGCATTTCAATGTTGTAACTTGCTGAAAACAGTCCACAGTGTTTTCATAACATCTCGAATAAACATAACAAAAACATTTTTCATCCAGAGTGCTTCAAACATGATTTAGAGCTTGTTTATGGAAAAGTGCTTATTTCTGCATTTCAATGTTGCAACTTGCTGAAAACAGTCCACAGTGTTTTCATAACATCTCGAATAAACATAACAAAAACATTTTCATCCAGAGTGCTTCAAACATGATTTAGAGCTTGTTTATGGAAAAGTGCTTATTTCTGCATTTCAATGTTGCAACTTGCTGAAAACTGTCCACGGTGTTCATTTAATCTCAACTAGACACAGCACAGCAAAAATTGGACATCCAGAGTGCATCAAACATGATTTAGAGCTTGTTTATGGAAAAGTGCTTATTTCTGCATTTCAATGTTGCAACTTGCTGAAAACTATCCACAGTGTTCATTAATCTCAACTAGACACAGCACAGCAAAAATTGGACATCCAGAGTGCATCAAACATGATTTAGAGCTTGTTTATGGAAAAGTGCTTATTTCTGCATTTCAATGTTGCAACTTGCTGAAAACTATCCACAGTGTTCATTTAATCTCAACTAGACACAGCACAGCAAAAATTGGACATCCAGAGTGCATCAAACATGATTTAGAGCTTGTTTATGGAAAAGTGCTTATTTCTGCATTTCAATGTTGCAACTTGCTGAAAACTATCCACAGTGTTCATTTAATCTCAACTAGACACAGCACAGCAAAAATTGGACATCCAGAGTGCATCAAACATGATTTAGAGCTTGTTTATGGAAAAGTGCTTATTTCTGCATTTCAATGTTGCAACTTGCTGAAAACTATCCACAGTGTTCATTTAATCTCAACTAGACACAGCACAGCAAAAATTGGACATCCAGAGTGCATCAAACATGATTTAGAGCTTGTTTATGGAAAAGTGCTTATTTCTGCATTTCAATGTTGTAACTTGCTGAAAACAGTCCACAGTGTTTTCATAACATCTCGAATAAACATAACAAAAACATTTTTCATCCAGAGTGCTTCAAACATGATTTAGAGCTTGTTTATGGAAAAGTGCTTATTTCTGCATTTCAATGTTGCAACTTGCTGAAAACTGTCCACAGTGTTCATTTAATCTCAACTAGACACAGCACAGCAAAAATTGGACATCCAGAGTGCATCAAACATGATTTAGAGCTTGTTTATGGAAAAGTGCTTATTTCTGCATTTCAATGTTGCAACTTGCTGAAAACTATCCACAGTGTTCATTAATCTCAACTAGACACAGCACAGCAAAAATTGGACATCCAGAGTGCATCAAACATGATTTAGAGCTTGTTTATGGAAAAGTGCTTATTTCTGCATTTCAATGTTGCAACTAGCTGAAAACTATCCACAGTGTTCATTTAATCTCAACTAGACACAGCACAGCAAAAATTGGACATCCAGAGTGCATCAAACATGATTTAGAGCTTGTTTATGGAAAAGTGCTTATTTCTGCATTTCAATGTTGCAACTTGCTGAAAACTGTCCACGGTGTTCATTTAATCTCAACTAGACACAGCATAGCAAAAATTGGACATCCAGAGTGCATCAAACATGATTTACAGCTTGTTTATGGAAAAGTGCTTATTTCTGCATTTCAATGTTGTAACTTGCAGAAAACAGTCAACAGTGTTTTCATAACATCTCGAATAAACATAACAAAACATTTTTCATCCAGAGTGCTTCAAACATGATTTAGAGCTTGTTTATGGAAAAGTGCTTATTTCTGCATTTCAATGTTGCAACTTGCTGAAAACAGTCCACAGTGTTTTCATAACATCTCGAATAAACATAACAAAAAATTTTCATCCAGAGTGCTTCAAACATGATTTAGAGCTTGTTTATGGAAAAGTGCTTATTTCTGCATTTCAATGTTGCAACTTGCTGAAAACTATCCACAGTGTTCATTTAATCTCAACTAGACACAGCACAGCAAAATTGGACATCCAGAGTGCATCAAACATGATTTAGAGCTTGTTTATGGAAAAGTGCTTATTTCTGCATTTCAATGTTGCAACTTGCTGAAAACTATCCACAGTGTTCATTTAATCTCAACTAGACACAGCACAGCAAAAATTGGACATCCAGAGTGCATCAAACATGATTTAGAGCTTGTTTATGGAAAAGTGCTTATTTCTGCATTTCAATGTTGCAACTTGCTGAAAACTATCCACAGTGTTCATTTAATCTCAACTAGACACAGCACAGCAAAAATTGGACATCCAGAGTGCATCAAACATGATTTAGAGCTTGTTTATGGAAAAGTGCTTATTTCTGCATTTCAATGTTGCAACTTGCTGAAAACAGTCCACAGTGTTTTCATAACATCTCGAATAAACATAACAAAAACATTTTTCATCCAGAGTGCTTCAAACATGATTTAGAGCTTGTTTATGGAAAAGTGCTTATTTCTGCATTTCAATGTTGCAACTTGCTGAAAACACAGTGTTTTCATAACATCTCGAATAAACATAACAAAACATTTTTCATCCAGAGTGCTTCAAACATGATTTAGAGCTTGTTTATGGAAAAGTGCTTATTTCTGCATTTCAATGTTGCAACTTGCTGAAAACAGTCCACAGTGTTTTCATAACATCTCGAATAAACATAACAAAAAATTTTCATCCAGAGTGCTTCAAACATGATTTAGAGCTTGTTTATGGAAAAGTGCTTATTTCTGCATTTCAATGTTGCAACTTGCTGAAAACAGTCCACAGTGTTTTCATAACATCTCGAATAAACATAACAAAAAAAATTTCATCCAGAGTGCTTCAAACATGATTTAGAGCTTGTTTATGGAAAAGTGCTTATTTCTGCATTTCAATGTTGCAACTAGCTGAAAACTATCCACAGTGTTCATTTAATCTCAACTAGACACAGCACAGCAAAAATTGGACATCCAGAGTGCATCAAACATGATTTAGAGCTTGTTTATGGAAAAGTGCTTATTTCTGCATTTCAATGTTGCAACTTGCTGAAAACTATCCACAGTGTTCATTTCATAACATCTCGAATAAACATAACAAAAAAATTTTTCATCCAGAGTGCTTCAAACATGATTTAGAGCTTGTTTATGGAAAAGTGCTTATTTCTGCATTTCAATGTTGCAACTTGCTGAAAACTGTCCACAGTGTTCATTTAATCTCAACTAGACACAGCACAGCAAAAATTGGACATCCAGAGTGCATCAAACATGATTTAGAGCTTGTTTATGGAAAAGTGCTTATTTCTGCATTTCAATGTTGCAACTTGCTGAAAACTATCCACAGTGTTCATTAATCTCAACTAGACACAGCACAGCAAAAATTGGACATCCAGAGTGCATCAAACATGATTTAGAGCTTGTTTATGGAAAAGTGCTTATTTCTGCATTTCAATGTTGCAACTTGCTGAAAACTATCCACAGTGTTCATTTAATCTCAACTAGACACAGCACAGCAAAAATTGGACATCCAGAGTGCATCAAACATGATTTAGAGCTTGTTTATGGAAAAGTGCTTATTTCTGCATTTCAATGTTGCAACTTGCTGAAAACTATCCACAGTGTTCATTTAATCTCAACTAGACACAGCACAGCAAAATTGGACATCCAGAGTGCATCAAACATGATTTAGAGCTTGTTTATGGAAAAGTGCTTATTTCTGCATTTCAATGTTGCAACTTGCTGAAAACTATCCACAGTGTTCATTTAATCTCAACTAGACACAGCACAGCAAAAATTGGACATCCAGAGTGCATCAAACATGATTTAGAGCTTGTTTATGGAAAAGTGCTTATTTCTGCATTTCAATGTTGTAACTTGCTGAAAACAGTCACAGTGTTTTCATAACATCTCGAATAAACATAACAAAAACATTTTTCATCCAGAGTGCTTCAAACATGATTTAGAGCTTGTTTATGGAAAAGTGCTTATTTCTGCATTTCAATGTTGCAACTTGCTGAAAACTGTCCACGGTGTTCATTTAATCTCAACTAGACACAGCACAGCAAAAATTGGACATCCAGAGTGCATCAAACATGATTTAGAGCTTGTTTATGGAAAAGTGCTTATTTCTGCATTTCAATGTTGCAACTTGCTGAAAACTATCCACAGTGTTCATTAATCTCAACTAGACACAGCACAGCAAAAATTGGACATCCAGAGTGCATCAAACATGATTTAGAGCTTGTTTATGGAAAAGTGCTTATTTCTGCATTTCAATGTTGCAACTTGCTGAAAACAGTCCACAGTGTTTTCATAACATCTCGAATAAACATAACAAAAAATTTTCATCCAGAGTGCTTCAAACATGATTTAGAGCTTGTTTATGGAAAAGTGCTTATTTCTGCATTTCAATGTTGCAACTTGCTGAAAACAGTCCACAGTGTTTTCATAACATCTCGAATAAACATAACAAAAACATTTTTCATCCAGAGTGCTTCAAACATGATTTAGAGCTTGTTTATGGAAAAGTGCTTATTTCTGCATTTCAATGTTGCAACTTGCTGAAAACTGTCCACGGTGTTCATTTAATCTCAACTAGACACAGCACAGCAAAAATTGGACATCCAGAGTGCATCAAACATGATTTAGAGCTTGTTTATGGAAAAGTGCTTATTTCTGCATTTCAATGTTGCAACTTGCTGAAAACTATCCACAGTGTTCATTAATCTCAACTAGACACAGCACAGCAAAAATTGGACATCCAGAGTGCATCAAACATGATTTAGAGCTTGTTTATGGAAAAGTGCTTATTTCTGCATTTCAATGTTGCAACTTGCTGAAAACTATCCACAGTGTTCATTTAATCTCAACTAGACACAGCACAGCAAAAATTGGACATCCAGAGTGCATCAAACATGATTTAGAGCTTGTTTATGGAAAAGTGCTTATTTCTGCATTTCAATGTTGCAACTTGCTGAAAACTATCCACAGTGTTCATTTAATCTCAACTAGACACAGCACAGCAAAAATTGGACATCCAGAGTGCATCAAACATGATTTAGAGCTTGTTTATGGAAAAGTGCTTATTTCTGCATTTCAATGTTGCAACTTGCTGAAAACAGTCCACAGTGTTTTCATAACATCTCGAATAAACATAACAAAACATTTTTCATCCAGAGTGCTTCAAACATGATTTAGAGCTTGTTTATGGAAAAGTGCTTATTTCTGCATTTCAATGTTGCAACTTGCTGAAAACTGTCCACGGTGTTCATTTAATCTCAACTAGACACAGCACAGCAAAAATTGGACATCCAGAGTGCATCAAACATGATTTAGAGCTTGTTTATGGAAAAGTGCTTATTTCTGCATTTCAATGTTGCAACTTGCTGAAAACAGTCCACAGTGTTTTTCATAATCTCGAATAAACAGCAAAAAATTGGACATCCAGAGTGCATCAAACATGATTTAGAGCTTGTTTATGGAAAAGTGCTTATTTCTGCATTTCAATGTTGCAACTTGCTGAAAACAGTCCACAGTGTTTTCATAACATCTCGAATAAACATAACAAAACATTTTTCATCCAGAGTGCTTCAAACATGATTTAGAGCTTGTTTATGGAAAAGTGCTTATTTCTGCATTTCAATGTTGCAACTTGCTGAAAACAGTCCACAGTGTTTTCATAACATCTCGAATAAACACAACAAAAAATTTTCATCCAGAGTGCATCAAACATGATTTAGAGCTTGTTTATGGAAAAGTGCTTATTTCTGCATTTCAATGTTGCAACTTGCTGAAAACAGTCCACAGTGTTTTCATAACATCTCGAATAACACAACAAAAAATTTCATCCAGAGTGCATCAAACATGATTTAGAGCTTGTTTATGGAAAAGTGCTTATTTCTGCATTTCAATGTTGCAACTTGCTGAAAACTATCCACAGTGTTCATTTAATCTCAACTAGACACAGCACAGCAAAAATTGGACATCCAGAGTGCATCAAACATGATTTAGAGCTTGTTTATGGAAAAGTGCTTATTTCTGCATTTCAATGTTGCAACTTGCTGAAAACTATCCACAGTGTTTTTCATAACATCTCGAATAAACATAACAAAAAATTTTCATCCAGAGTGCTTCAAACATGATTTAGAGCTTGTTTATGGAAAAGTGCTTATTTCTGCATTTCAATGTTGCAACTTGCTGAAAACTGTCCACGGTGTTCATTTAATCTCAACTAGACACAGCACAGCAAAAATTGGACATCCAGAGTGCATCAAACATGATTTAGAGCTTGTTTATGGAAAAGTGCTTATTTCTGCATTTCAATGTTGCAACTTGCTGAAAACTATCCACAGTGTTCATTAATCTCAACTAGACACAGCACAGCAAAAATTGGACATCCAGAGTGCATCAAACATGATTTAGAGCTTGTTTATGGAAAAGTGCTTATTTCTGCATTTCAATGTTGCAACTTGCTGAAAACTATCCACAGTGTTCATTTAATCTCAACTAGACACAGCACAGCAAAAATTGGACATCCAGAGTGCATCAAACATGATTTAGAGCTTGTTTATGGAAAAGTGCTTATTTCTGCATTTCAATGTTGCAACTTGCTGAAAACTATCCACAGTGTTCATTTAATCTCAACTAGACACAGCACAGCAAAAATTGGACATCCAGAGTGCATCAAACATGATTTAGAGCTTGTTTATGGAAAAGTGCTTATTTCTGCATTTCAATGTTGCAACTTGCTGAAAACTATCCACAGTGTTCATTTAATCTCAACTAGACACAGCACAGCAAAAATTGGACATCCAGAGTGCATCAAACATGATTTAGAGCTTGTTTATGGAAAAGTGCTTATTTCTGCATTTCAATGTTGTAACTTGCTGAAAACAGTCCACAGTGTTTTCATAACATCTCGAATAAACATAACAAAAACATTTTTCATCCAGAGTGCTTCAAACATGATTTAGAGCTTGTTTATGGAAAAGTGCTTATTTCTGCATTTCAATGTTGCAACTTGCTGAAAACTGTCCACGGTGTTCATTTAATCTCAACTAGACACAGCACAGCAAAAATTGGACATCCAGAGTGCATCAAACATGATTTAGAGCTTGTTTATGGAAAAGTGCTTATTTCTGCATTTCAATGTTGCAACTTGCTGAAAACTATCCACAGTGTTCATTAATCTCAACTAGACACAGCACAGCAAAAATTGGACATCCAGAGTGCATCAAACATGATTTAGAGCTTGTTTATGGAAAAGTGCTTATTTCTGCATTTCAATGTTGCAACTTGCTGAAAACAGTCCACAGTGTTTTCATAACATCTCGAATAAACATAACAAAAAATTTTCATCCAGAGTGCTTCAAACATGATTTAGAGCTTGTTTATGGAAAAGTGCTTATTTCTGCATTTCAATGTTGCAACTTGCTGAAAACAGTCCACAGTGTTTTCATAACATCTCGAATAAACATAACAAAACATTTTTCATCCAGAGTGCTTCAAACATGATTTAGAGCTTGTTTATGGAAAAGTGCTTATTTCTGCATTTCAATGTTGCAACTTGCTGAAAACTGTCCACGGTGTTCATTTAATCTCAACTAGACACAGCACAGCAAAAATTGGACATCCAGAGTGCATCAAACATGATTTAGAGCTTGTTTATGGAAAAGTGCTTATTTCTGCATTTCAATGTTGCAACTTGCTGAAAACTATCCACAGTGTTCATTAATCTCAACTAGACACAGCACAGCAAAAATTGGACATCCAGAGTGCATCAAACATGATTTAGAGCTTGTTTATGGAAAAGTGCTTATTTCTGCATTTCAATGTTGCAACTTGCTGAAAACTATCCACAGTGTTCATTTAATCTCAACTAGACACAGCACAGCAAAAATTGGACATCCAGAGTGCATCAAACATGATTTAGAGCTTGTTTATGGAAAAGTGCTTATTTCTGCATTTCAATGTTGCAACTTGCTGAAAACTATCCACAGTGTTCATTAATCTCAACTAGACACAGCACAGCAAAATTGGACATCCAGAGTGCATCAAACATGATTTAGAGCTTGTTTATGGAAAAGTGCTTATTTCTGCATTTCAATGTTGTAACTTGCTGAAAACAGTCCACAGTGTTTTCATAACATCTCGAATAAACATAACAAAAACATTTTTCATCCAGAGTGCTTCAAACATGATTTAGAGCTTGTTTATGGAAAAGTGCTTATTTCTGCATTTCAATGTTGCAACTTGCTGAAAACTGTCCACGGTGTTCATTTAATCTCAACTAGACACAGCACAGCAAAAATTGGACATCCAGAGTGCATCAAACATGATTTAGAGCTTGTTTATGGAAAAGTGCTTATTTCTGCATTTCAATGTTGCAACTTGCTGAAAACAGTCCACAGTGTTTTCATAACATCTCGAATAAACATAACAAAAACATTTTCATCCAGAGTGCTTCAAACATGATTTAGAGCTTGTTTATGGAAAAGTGCTTATTTCTGCATTTCAATGTTGCAACTTGCTGAAAACAGTCCACAGTGTTTTCATAACATCTCGAATAAACATAACAAAAATTTTTCATCCAGAGTGCTTCAAACATGATTTAGAGCTTGTTTATGGAAAAGTGCTTATTTCTGCATTTCAATGTTGCAACTTGCTGAAAACAGTCCACAGTGTTTTCATAACATCTCGAATAAACATAACAAAAACATTTTTCATCCAGAGTGCTTCAAACATGATTTAGAGCTTGTTTATGGAAAAGTGCTTATTTCTGCATTTCAATGTTGCAACTTGCTGAAAACTGTCCACGGTGTTCATTTAATCTCAACTAGACACAGCACAGCAAAAATTGGACATCCAGAGTGCATCAAACATGATTTAGAGCTTGTTTATGGAAAAGTGCTTATTTCTGCATTTCAATGTTGCAACTTGCTGAAAACTATCCACAGTGTTCATTAATCTCAACTAGACACAGCACAGCAAAAATTGGACATCCAGAGTGCATCAAACATGATTTAGAGCTTGTTTATGGAAAAGTGCTTATTTCTGCATTTCAATGTTGCAACTTGCTGAAAACTATCCACAGTGTTCATTTAATCTCAACTAGACACAGCACAGCAAAATTGGACATCCAGAGTGCATCAAACATGATTTAGAGCTTGTTTATGGAAAAGTGCTTATTTCTGCATTTCAATGTTGCAACTTGCTGAAAACTATCCACAGTGTTCATTTAATCTCAACTAGACACAGCACAGCAAAAATTGGACATCCAGAGTGCATCAAACATGATTTAGAGCTTGTTTATGGAAAAGTGCTTATTTCTGCATTTCAATGTTGTAACTTGCTGAAAACAGTCCACAGTGTTTTCATAACATCTCGAATAAACATAACAAAACATTTTTCATCCAGAGTGCTTCAAACATGATTTAGAGCTTGTTTATGGAAAAGTGCTTATTTCTGCATTTCAATGTTGCAACTTGCTGAAAACTGTCCACGGTGTTCATTTAATCTCAACTAGACACAGCACAGCAAAAATTGGACATCCAGAGTGCATCAAACATGATTTAGAGCTTGTTTATGGAAAAGTGCTTATTTCTGCATTTCAATGTTGCAACTTGCTGAAAACTATCCACAGTGTTCATTAATCTCAACTAGACACAGCACAGCAAAAATTGGACATCCAGAGTGCATCAAACATGATTTAGAGCTTGTTTATGGAAAAGTGCTTATTTCTGCATTTCAATGTTGCAACTTGCTGAAAACAGTCCACAGTGTTTTCATAACATCTCGAATAAACATAACAAAACATTTTTCATCCAGAGTGCTTCAAACATGATTTAGAGCTTGTTTATGGAAAAGTGCTTATTTCTGCATTTCAATGTTGCAACTTGCTGAAAACAGTCCACAGTGTTTTCATAACATCTCGAATAAACATAACAAAAACATTTTTCATCCAGAGTGCTTCAAACATGATTTAGAGCTTGTTTATGGAAAAGTGCTTATTTCTGCATTTCAATGTTGCAACTTGCTGAAAACTGTCCACGGTGTTCATTTAATCTCAACTAGACACAGCACAGCAAAAATTGGACATCCAGAGTGCATCAAACATGATTTAGAGCTTGTTTATGGAAAAGTGCTTATTTCTGCATTTCAATGTTGCAACTTGCTGAAAACTATCCACAGTGTTCATTAATCTCAACTAGACACAGCACAGCAAAATTGGACATCCAGAGTGCATCAAACATGATTTAGAGCTTGTTTATGGAAAAGTGCTTATTTCTGCATTTCAATGTTGCAACTTGCTGAAAACTATCCACAGTGTTCATTAATCTCAACTAGACACAGCACAGCAAAAATTGGACATCCAGAGTGCATCAAACATGATTTAGAGCTTGTTTATGGAAAAGTGCTTATTTCTGCATTTCAATGTTGCAACTTGCTGAAAACTGTCCACAGTGTTCATTTAATCTCAACTAGACACAGCACAGCAAAAATTGGACATCCAGAGTGCATCAAACATGATTTAGAGCTTGTTTATGGAAAAGTGCTTATTTCTGCATTTCAATGTTGCAACTTGCTGAAAACTGTCCACAGTGTTCATTTAATCTCAACTAGACACAGCACAGCAAAATTGGACATCCAGAGTGCATCAAACATGATTTAGAGCTTGTTTATGGAAAAGTGCTTATTTCTGCATTTCAATGTTGCAACTTGCTGAAAACAGTCCACAGTGTTTTCATAACATCTCAATAAACATAACAAAAAATTTTCATCCAGAGTGCTTCAAACATGATTTAGAGCTTGTTTATGGAAAAGTGCTTATTTCTGCATTTCAATGTTGCAACTTGCTGAAAACAGTCCACAGTGTTTTCATAACATCTCGAATAAACATAACAAAAATTTTTCATCCAGAGTGCATCAAACATGATTTAGAGCTTGTTTATGGAAAAGTGCTTATTTCTGCATTTCAATGTTGCAACTTGCTGAAAACTGTCCACAGTGTTCATTTAATCTCAACTAGACACAGCACAGCAAAATTGGACATCCAGAGTGCATCAAACATGATTTAGAGCTTGTTTATGGAAAAGTGCTTATTTCTGCATTTCAATGTTGCAACTTGCTGAAAACTATCCACAGTGTTCATTTAATCTCAACTAGACACAGCACAGCAAAAATTGGACATCCAGAGTGCATCAAACATGATTTAGAGCTTGTTTATGGAAAAGTGCTTATTTCTGCATTTCAATGTTGCAACTTGCTGAAAACTATCCACAGTGTTCATTTAATCTCAACTAGACACAGCACAGCAAAAATTGGACATCCAGAGTGCATCAAACATGATTTAGAGCTTGTTTATGGAAAAGTGCTTATTTCTGCATTTCAATGTTGCAACTTGCTGAAAACAGTCCACAGTGTTTTCATAACATCTCGAATAAACATAACAAAAAATTTTTCATCCAGAGTGCTTCAAACATGATTTAGAGCTTGTTTATGGAAAAGTGCTTATTTCTGCATTTCAATGTTGCAACTTGCTGAAAACAGTCCACAGTGTTTTCATAACATCTCGAATAAACATAACAAAACATTTTTCATCCAGAGTGCTTCAAACATGATTTAGAGCTTGTTTATGGAAAAGTGCTTATTTCTGCATTTCAATGTTGCAACTTGCTGAAAACAGTCCACAGTGTTTTCATAACATCTCGAATAAACATAACAAAAATTTTCATCCAGAGTGCTTCAAACATGATTTAGAGCTTGTTTATGGAAAAGTGCTTATTTCTGCATTTCAATGTTGCAACTTGCTGAAAACTGTCCACAGTGTTCATAACATCTCGAATAAACATAACAAAAAAATTTCATCCAGAGTGCTTCAAACATGATTTAGAGCTTGTTTATGGAAAAGTGCTTATTTCTGCATTTCAATGTTGCAACTTGCTGAAAACTATCCACAGTGTTCATTTAATCTCAACTAGACACAGCACAGCAAAAATTGGACATCCAGAGTGCATCAAACATGATTTAGAGCTTGTTTATGGAAAAGTGCTTATTTCTGCATTTCAATGTTGCAACTTGCTGAAAACTATCCACAGTGTTCATTTAATCTCAACTCGAACAAACAACAAAAAATTGGACATCCAGAGTGCATCAAACATGATTTAGAGCTTGTTTATGGAAAAGTGCTTATTTCTGCATTTCAATGTTGCAACTTGCTGAAAACTGTCCACAGTGTTCATTTAATCTCAACTAGACACAGCACAGCAAAAATTGGACATCCAGAGTGCATCAAACATGATTTAGAGCTTGTTTATGGAAAAGTGCTTATTTCTGCATTTCAATGTTGCAACTTGCTGAAAACTATCCACAGTGTTCATTAATCTCAACTAGACACAGCACAGCAAAATTGGACATCCAGAGTGCATCAAACATGATTTAGAGCTTGTTTATGGAAAAGTGCTTATTTCTGCATTTCAATGTTGCAACTTGCTGAAAACTATCCACAGTGTTCATTTAATCTCAACTAGACACAGCACAGCAAAAATTGGACATCCAGAGTGCATCAAACATGATTTAGAGCTTGTTTATGGAAAAGTGCTTATTTCTGCATTTCAATGTTGCAACTTGCTGAAAACTATCCACAGTGTTCATTTCATAACATCTCGAATAAACATAACAAAAACATTTTTCATCCAGAGTGCTTCAAACATGATTTAGAGCTTGTTTATGGAAAAGTGCTTATTTCTGCATTTCAATGTTGCAACTTGCTGAAAACTGTCCACAGTGTTCATTAATCTCAACTAGACACAGCACAGCAAAAATTGGACATCCAGAGTGCATCAAACATGATTTAGAGCTTGTTTATGGAAAAGTGCTTATTTCTGCATTTCAATGTTGCAACTTGCTGAAAACTGTCCACAGTGTTCATTAATCTCAACTAGACACAGCACAGCAAAAATTGGACATCCAGAGTGCATCAAACATGATTTAGAGCTTGTTTATGGAAAAGTGCTTATTTCTGCATTTCAATGTTGCAACTTGCTGAAAACTATCCACAGTGTTCATTAATCTCAACTAGACACAGCACAAAAATTGGACATCCAGAGTGCATCAAACATGATTTAGAGCTTGTTTATGGAAAAGTGCTTATTTCTGCATTTCAATGTTGCAACTTGCTGAAAACTATCCACAGTGTTCATTTAATCTCAACTAGACACAGCACAGCAAAAATTGGACATCCAGAGTGCATCAAACATGATTTAGAGCTTGTTTATGGAAAAGTGCTTATTTCTGCATTTCAATGTTGCAACTTGCTGAAAACTATCCACAGTGTTCATTCATCTCAACTAGACACAGCACAGCAAAAATTGGACATCCAGAGTGCATCAAACATGATTTAGAGCTTGTTTATGGAAAAGTGCTTATTTCTGCATTTCAATGTTGCAACTTGCTGAAAACAGTCCACAGTGTTTTCATAACATCTCGAATAAACATAACAAAAAATTTTTCATCCAGAGTGCTTCAAACATGATTTAGAGCTTGTTTATGGAAAAGTGCTTATTTCTGCATTTCAATGTTGCAACTTGCTGAAAACTGTCCACAGTGTTCATTTAATCTCAACTAGACACAGCACAGCAAAAATTGGACATCCAGAGTGCATCAAACATGATTTAGAGCTTGTTTATGGAAAAGTGCTTATTTCTGCATTTCAATGTTGCAACTTGCTGAAAACTATCCACAGTGTTCATTAATCTCAACTAGACACAGCACAGCAAAAATTGGACATCCAGAGTGCATCAAACATGATTTAGAGCTTGTTTATGGAAAAGTGCTTATTTCTGCATTTCAATGTTGCAACTTGCTGAAAACTGTCCACAGTGTTCATTTAATCTCAACTAGACACAGCACAGCAAAAATTGGACATCCAGAGTGCATCAAACATGATTTAGAGCTTGTTTATGGAAAAGTGCTTATTTCTGCATTTCAATGTTGTAACTTGCTGAAAACAGTCCACAGTGTTTTCATAACATCTCGAATAAACATAACAAAAACATTTTCATCCAGAGTGCTTCAAACATGATTTAGAGCTTGTTTATGGAAAAGTGCTTATTTCTGCATTTCAATGTTGCAACTTGCTGAAAACTGTCCACAGTGTTCATTTAATCTCAACTAGACACAGCACAGCAAAAATTGGACATCCAGAGTGCATCAAACATGATTTAGAGCTTGTTTATGGAAAAGTGCTTATTTCTGCATTTCAATGTTGCAACTTGCTGAAAACTATCCACAGTGTTCATTAATCTCAACTAGACACAGCACAGCAAAAATTGGACATCCAGAGTGCATCAAACATGATTTAGAGCTTGTTTATGGAAAAGTGCTTATTTCTGCATTTCAATGTTGCAACTTGCTGAAAACAGTCCACAGTGTTCATAACATCTCAACTAAACAGCACAAAAAATTGGACATCCAGAGTGCATCAAACATGATTTAGAGCTTGTTTATGGAAAAGTGCTTATTTCTGCATTTCAATGTTGCAACTTGCTGAAAACAGTCCACAGTGTTCATAACATCTCGAATAAACATAACAAAACATTTTTCATCCAGAGTGCTTCAAACATGATTTAGAGCTTGTTTATGGAAAAGTGCTTATTTCTGCATTTCAATGTTGCAACTTGCTGAAAACTGTCCACAGTGTTCATTTAATCTCAACTAGACACAGCACAGCAAAAATTGGACATCCAGAGTGCATCAAACATGATTTAGAGCTTGTTTATGGAAAAGTGCTTATTTCTGCATTTCAATGTTGCAACTTGCTGAAAACTGTCCACAGTGTTCATTTAATCTCAACTAGACACAGCACAGCAAAAATTGGACATCCAGAGTGCATCAAACATGATTTAGAGCTTGTTTATGGAAAAGTGCTTATTTCTGCATTTCAATGTTGCAACTTGCTGAAAACTGTCCACAGTGTTCATTAATCTCAACTAGACACAGCACAGCAAAAATTGGACATCCAGAGTGCATCAAACATGATTTAGAGCTTGTTTATGGAAAAGTGCTTATTTCTGCATTTCAATGTTGCAACTTGCTGAAAACAGTCCACAGTGTTTTCATAACATCTCGAATAAACATAACAAAAAAATTTCATCCAGAGTGCATCAAACATGATTTAGAGCTTGTTTATGGAAAAGTGCTTATTTCTGCATTTCAATGTTGCAACTTGCTGAAAACTGTCCACAGTGTTCATTTAATCTCAACTAGACACAGCACAGCAAAAATTGGACATCCAGAGTGCTTCAAACATGATTTAGAGCTTGTTTATGGAAAAGTGCTTATTTCTGCATTTCAATGTTGCAACTTGCTGAAAACTGTCCACAGTGTTCATTTAATCTCAACTAGACACAGCACAGCAAAAATTGGACATCCAGAGTGCATCAAACATGATTTAGAGCTTGTTTATGGAAAAGTGCTTATTTCTGCATTTCAATGTTGCAACTTGCTGAAAACTATCCACAGTGTTCATTTAATCTCAACTAGACACAGCACAGCAAAAATTGGACATCCAGAGTGCATCAAACATGATTTAGAGCTTGTTTATGGAAAAGTGCTTATTTCTGCATTTCAATGTTGCAACTTGCTGAAAACTATCCACAGTGTTCATTTAATCTCAACTAGACACAGCACAGCAAAAATTGGACATCCAGAGTGCATCAAACATGATTTAGAGCTTGTTTATGGAAAAGTGCTTATTTCTGCATTTCAATGTTGCAACTTGCTGAAAACAGTCCACAGTGTTTTCATAACATCTCGAATAAACATAACAAAAACATTTTCATCCAGAGTGCTTCAAACATGATTTAGAGCTTGTTTATGGAAAAGTGCTTATTTCTGCATTTCAATGTTGCAACTTGCTGAAAACTGTCCACAGTGTTCATTTAATCTCAACTAGACACAGCACAGCAAAAATTGGACATCCAGAGTGCATCAAACATGATTTAGAGCTTGTTTATGGAAAAGTGCTTATTTCTGCATTTCAATGTTGCAACTTGCTGAAAACTATCCACAGTGTTCATTAATCTCAACTAGACACAGCACAGCAAAAATTGGACATCCAGAGTGCATCAAACATGATTTAGAGCTTGTTTATGGAAAAGTGCTTATTTCTGCATTTCAATGTTGCAACTTGCTGAAAACTGTCCACAGTGTTCATTTAATCTCAACTAGACACAGCACAGCAAAAATTGGACATCCAGAGTGCATCAAACATGATTTAGAGCTTGTTTATGGAAAAGTGCTTATTTCTGCATTTCAATGTTGCAACTTGCTGAAAACTGTCCACAGTGTTCATTTAATCTCAACTAGACACAGCACAGCAAAAATTGGACATCCAGAGTGCATCAAACATGATTTAGAGCTTGTTTATGGAAAAGTGCTTATTTCTGCATTTCAATGTTGCAACTTGCTGAAAACTGTCCACAGTGTTCATTAATCTCAACTAGACACAGCACAGCAAAAATTGGACATCCAGAGTGCATCAAACATGATTTAGAGCTTGTTTATGGAAAAGTGCTTATTTCTGCATTTCAATGTTGCAACTTGCTGAAAACTGTCCACAGTGTTCATTTAATCTCAACTAGACACAGCACAGCAAAAATTGGACATCCAGAGTGCATCAAACATGATTTAGAGCTTGTTTATGGAAAAGTGCTTATTTCTGCATTTCAATGTTGCAACTTGCTGAAAACTATCCACAGTGTTCATTTAATCTCAACTAGACACAGCACAGCAAAAATTGGACATCCAGAGTGCATCAAACATGATTTAGAGCTTGTTTATGGAAAAGTGCTTATTTCTGCATTTCAATGTTGCAACTTGCTGAAAACAGTCCACAGTGTTTTCATAACATCTCGAATAAACATAACAAAAATTTTTCATCCAGAGTGCTTCAAACATGATTTAGAGCTTGTTTATGGAAAAGTGCTTATTTCTGCATTTCAATGTTGCAACTTGCTGAAAACAGTCCACAGTGTTTTCATAACATCTCGAATAAACATAACAAAAACATTTCATCCAGAGTGCATCAAACATGATTTAGAGCTTGTTTATGGAAAAGTGCTTATTTCTGCATTTCAATGTTGCAACTTGCTGAAAACTGTCCACAGTGTTCATAACATCTCGAATAAACATAACAAAAAAATTTTTCATCCAGAGTGCTTCAAACATGATTTAGAGCTTGTTTATGGAAAAGTGCTTATTTCTGCATTTCAATGTTGCAACTTGCTGAAAACTGTCCACAGTGTTCATTTAATCTCAACTAGACACAGCACAGCAAAAATTGGACATCCAGAGTGCATCAAACATGATTTAGAGCTTGTTTATGGAAAAGTGCTTATTTCTGCATTTCAATGTTGCAACTTGCTGAAAACTATCCACAGTGTTCATTTAATCTCAACTAGACACAGCACAGCAAAAATTGGACATCCAGAGTGCATCAAACATGATTTAGAGCTTGTTTATGGAAAAGTGCTTATTTCTGCATTTCAATGTTGCAACTTGCTGAAAACAGTCCACAGTGTTTTCATAACATCTCGAATAAACATAACAAAAAATTTTCATCCAGAGTGCTTCAAACATGATTTAGAGCTTGTTTATGGAAAAGTGCTTATTTCTGCATTTCAATGTTGCAACTTGCTGAAAACTATCCACAGTGTTCATTAATCTCAACTAGACACAGCACAGCAAAAATTGGACATCCAGAGTGCATCAAACATGATTTAGAGCTTGTTTATGGAAAAGTGCTTATTTCTGCATTTCAATGTTGCAACTTGCTGAAAACTATCCACAGTGTTCATTAATCTCAACTAGACACAGCACAGCAAAAATTGGACATCCAGAGTGCATCAAACATGATTTAGAGCTTGTTTATGGAAAAGTGCTTATTTCTGCATTTCAATGTTGCAACTTGCTGAAAACAGTCCACAGTGTTTTCATAACATCTCGAATAAACATAACAAAAACATTTTTCATCCAGAGTGCTTCAAACATGATTTAGAGCTTGTTTATGGAAAAGTGCTTATTTCTGCATTTCAATGTTGCAACTTGCTGAAAACAGTCCACAGTGTTTTCATAACATCTCGAATAAACATAACAAAAAAATTTTCATCCAGAGTGCTTCAAACATGATTTAGAGCTTGTTTATGGAAAAGTGCTTATTTCTGCATTTCAATGTTGCAACTTGCTGAAAACTGTCCACAGTGTTCATTTAATCTCAACTAGACACAGCACAGCAAAAATTGGACATCCAGAGTGCATCAAACATGATTTAGAGCTTGTTTATGGAAAAGTGCTTATTTCTGCATTTCAATGTTGCAACTTGCTGAAAACTATCCACAGTGTTCATTTAATCTCAACTAGACACAGCACAGCAAAAATTGGACATCCAGAGTGCATCAAACATGATTTAGAGCTTGTTTATGGAAAAGTGCTTATTTCTGCATTTCAATGTTGCAACTTGCTGAAAACAGTCCACAGTGTTTTCATAACATCTCGAATAAACATAACAAAAACATTTCATCCAGAGTGCTTCAAACATGATTTAGAGCTTGTTTATGGAAAAGTGCTTATTTCTGCATTTCAATGTTGCAACTTGCTGAAAACTATCCACAGTGTTCATTTAATCTCAACTAGACACAGCACAGCAAAAATTGGACATCCAGAGTGCATCAAACATGATTTAGAGCTTGTTTATGGAAAAGTGCTTATTTCTGCATTTCAATGTTGCAACTTGCTGAAAACTATCCACAGTGTTCATTAATCTCAACTAGACACAGCACAGCAAAATTGGACATCCAGAGTGCATCAAACATGATTTAGAGCTTGTTTATGGAAAAGTGCTTATTTCTGCATTTCAATGTTGCAACTTGCTGAAAACAGTCCACAGTGTTTTCATAACATCTCGAATAAACATAACAAAAAATTTTTCATCCAGAGTGCTTCAAACATGATTTAGAGCTTGTTTATGGAAAAGTGCTTATTTCTGCATTTCAATGTTGCAACTTGCTGAAAACAGTCCACAGTGTTTTCATAACATCTCGAATAAACATAACAAAAAATTTTTCATCCAGAGTGCTTCAAACATGATTTAGAGCTTGTTTATGGAAAAGTGCTTATTTCTGCATTTCAATGTTGCAACTTGCTGAAAACTGTCCACAGTGTTCATTTAATCTCAACTAGACACAGCACAGCAAAAATTGGACATCCAGAGTGCATCAAACATGATTTAGAGCTTGTTTATGGAAAAGTGCTTATTTCTGCATTTCAATGTTGCAACTTGCTGAAAACTATCCACAGTGTTCATTTAATCTCAACTAGACACAGCACAGCAAAATTGGACATCCAGAGTGCATCAAACATGATTTAGAGCTTGTTTATGGAAAAGTGCTTATTTCTGCATTTCAATGTTGCAACTTGCTGAAAACTATCCACAGTGTTCATTTAATCTCAACTAGACACAGCACAGCAAAAATTGGACATCCAGAGTGCATCAAACATGATTTAGAGCTTGTTTATGGAAAAGTGCTTATTTCTGCATTTCAATGTTGCAACTTGCTGAAAACTGTCCACAGTGTTTTCATAACATCTCAATAAACATAACAAAAAATTTTTCATCCAGAGTGCTTCAAACATGATTTAGAGCTTGTTTATGGAAAAGTGCTTATTTCTGCATTTCAATGTTGCAACTTGCTGAAAACAGTCCACAGTGTTCATACATCTCAATAAACATAACAAAAAAATTTTCATCCAGAGTGCTTCAAACATGATTTAGAGCTTGTTTATGGAAAAGTGCTTATTTCTGCATTTCAATGTTGCAACTTGCTGAAAACTGTCCACAGTGTTTTCATAACATCTCGAATAAACATAACAAAAAATTTTTCATCCAGAGTGCTTCAAACATGATTTAGAGCTTGTTTATGGAAAAGTGCTTATTTCTGCATTTCAATGTTGCAACTTGCTGAAAACTGTCCACAGTGTTCATTAATCTCAACTAGACACAGCACAGCAAAAATTGGACATCCAGAGTGCATCAAACATGATTTAGAGCTTGTTTATGGAAAAGTGCTTATTTCTGCATTTCAATGTTGCAACTTGCTGAAAACTATCCACAGTGTTCATTTAATCTCAACTAGACACAGCACAGCAAAATTGGACATCCAGAGTGCATCAAACATGATTTAGAGCTTGTTTATGGAAAAGTGCTTATTTCTGCATTTCAATGTTGCAACTTGCTGAAAACAGTCCACAGTGTTTTCATAACATCTCGAATAAACATAACAAAACATTTTTCATCCAGAGTGCTTCAAACATGATTTAGAGCTTGTTTATGGAAAAGTGCTTATTTCTGCATTTCAATGTTGCAACTTGCTGAAAACTGTCCACAGTGTTCATTAATCTCAACTAGACACAGCACAGCAAAAATTGGACATCCAGAGTGCATCAAACATGATTTAGAGCTTGTTTATGGAAAAGTGCTTATTTCTGCATTTCAATGTTGCAACTTGCTGAAAACTATCCACAGTGTTCATTAATCTCAACTAGACACAGCACAGCAAAATTGGACATCCAGAGTGCATCAAACATGATTTAGAGCTTGTTTATGGAAAAGTGCTTATTTCTGCATTTCAATGTTGCAACTTGCTGAAAACAGTCCACAGTGTTTTCATAACATCTCGAATAAACATAACAAAAACATTTTCATCCAGAGTGCTTCAAACATGATTTAGAGCTTGTTTATGGAAAAGTGCTTATTTCTGCATTTCAATGTTGCAACTTGCTGAAAACAGTCCACAGTGTTTTCATAACATCTCGAATAAACATAACAAAAAATTTTTCATCCAGAGTGCTTCAAACATGATTTAGAGCTTGTTTATGGAAAAGTGCTTATTTCTGCATTTCAATGTTGCAACTTGCTGAAAACTGTCCACAGTGTTCATTTAATCTCAACTAGACACAGCACAGCAAAAATTGGACATCCAGAGTGCATCAAACATGATTTAGAGCTTGTTTATGGAAAAGTGCTTATTTCTGCATTTCAATGTTGCAACTTGCTGAAAACTATCCACAGTGTTCATTTAATCTCAACTAGACACAGCACAGCAAAAATTGGACATCCAGAGTGCATCAAACATGATTTAGAGCTTGTTTATGGAAAAGTGCTTATTTCTGCATTTCAATGTTGTAACTTGCTGAAAACAGTCCACAGTGTTTTCATAACATCTCGAATAAACATAACAAAAACATTTTTCATCCAGAGTGCTTCAAACATGATTTAGAGCTTGTTTATGGAAAAGTGCTTATTTCTGCATTTCAATGTTGCAACTTGCTGAAAACTGTCCACAGTGTTCATTAATCTCAACTAGACACAGCACAGCAAAAATTGGACATCCAGAGTGCTTCAAACATGATTTAGAGCTTGTTTATGGAAAAGTGCTTATTTCTGCATTTCAATGTTGCAACTTGCTGAAAACTATCCACAGTGTTCATTAATCTCAACTAGACACAGCACAGCAAAAATTGGACATCCAGAGTGCATCAAACATGATTTAGAGCTTGTTTATGGAAAAGTGCTTATTTCTGCATTTCAATGTTGCAACTTGCTGAAAACAGTCCACAGTGTTCATAACATCTCGAATAAACATAACAAAAAATTTTTCATCCAGAGTGCTTCAAACATGATTTAGAGCTTGTTTATGGAAAAGTGCTTATTTCTGCATTTCAATGTTGCAACTTGCTGAAAACAGTCCACAGTGTTTTCATAACATCTCGAATAAACATAACAAAAAATTTTTCATCCAGAGTGCTTCAAACATGATTTAGAGCTTGTTTATGGAAAAGTGCTTATTTCTGCATTTCAATGTTGCAACTTGCTGAAAACTGTCCACGGTGTTCATTTAATCTCAACTAGACACAGCACAGCAAAAATTGGACATCCAGAGTGCATCAAACATGATTTAGAGCTTGTTTATGGAAAAGTGCTTATTTCTGCATTTCAATGTTGCAACTTGCTGAAAACTATCCACAGTGTTCATTTAATCTCAACTAGACACAGCACAGCAAAAATTGGACATCCAGAGTGCATCAAACATGATTTAGAGCTTGTTTATGGAAAAGTGCTTATTTCTGCATTTCAATGTTGCAACTTGCTGAAAACTATCCACAGTGTTCATTTAATCTCAACTAGACACAGCACAGCAAAATTGGACATCCAGAGTGCATCAAACATGATTTAGAGCTTGTTTATGGAAAAGTGCTTATTTCTGCATTTCAATGTTGCAACTTGCTGAAAACTGTCCACAGTGTTCATTTAATCTCAACTAGACACAGCACAGCAAAAATTGGACATCCAGAGTGCATCAAACATGATTTAGAGCTTGTTTATGGAAAAGTGCTTATTTCTGCATTTCAATGTTGCAACTTGCTGAAAACAGTCCACAGTGTTTTCATAACATCTCGAATAAACATAACAAAAAATTTTTCATCCAGAGTGCTTCAAACATGATTTAGAGCTTGTTTATGGAAAAGTGCTTATTTCTGCATTTCAATGTTGCAACTTGCTGAAAACTGTCCACAGTGTTCATTTAATCTCAACTAGACACAGCACAGCAAAAATTGGACATCCAGAGTGCATCAAACATGATTTAGAGCTTGTTTATGGAAAAGTGCTTATTTCTGCATTTCAATGTTGCAACTTGCTGAAAACTATCCACAGTGTTCATTAATCTCAACTAGACACAGCACAGCAAAATTGGACATCCAGAGTGCATCAAACATGATTTAGAGCTTGTTTATGGAAAAGTGCTTATTTCTGCATTTCAATGTTGCAACTTGCTGAAAACTATCCACAGTGTTCATTTAATCTCAACTAGACACAGCACAGCAAAAATTGGACATCCAGAGTGCATCAAACATGATTTAGAGCTTGTTTATGGAAAAGTGCTTATTTCTGCATTTCAATGTTGCAACTTGCTGAAAACTATCCACAGTGTTCATTAATCTCAACTAGACACAGCACAGCAAAAATTGGACATCCAGAGTGCATCAAACATGATTTAGAGCTTGTTTATGGAAAAGTGCTTATTTCTGCATTTCAATGTTGCAACTTGCTGAAAACAGTCCACAGTGTTTTCATAACATCTCGAATAAACATAACAAAAACATTTTCATCCAGAGTGCTTCAAACATGATTTAGAGCTTGTTTATGGAAAAGTGCTTATTTCTGCATTTCAATGTTGCAACTTGCTGAAAACTGTCCACAGTGTTCATTTAATCTCAACTAGACACAGCACAGCAAAAATTGGACATCCAGAGTGCATCAAACATGATTTAGAGCTTGTTTATGGAAAAGTGCTTATTTCTGCATTTCAATGTTGCAACTTGCTGAAAACTATCCACAGTGTTCATTAATCTCAACTAGACACAGCACAGCTAAAATTGGACATCCAGAGTGCATCAAACATGATTTAGAGCTTGTTTATGGAAAAGTGCTTATTTCTGCATTTCAATGTTGCAACTTGCTGAAAACTGTCCACGGTGTTCATTTAATCTCAACTAGACACAGCACAGCAAAAATTGGACATCCAGAGTGCATCAAACATGATTTAGAGCTTGTTTATGGAAAAGTGCTTATTTCTGCATTTCAATGTTGCAACTTGCTGAAAACTGTCCACAGTGTTCATTTAATCTCAACTAGACACAGCACAGCAAAAATTGGACATCCAGAGTGCTTCAAACATGATTTAGAGCTTGTTTATGGAAAAGTGCTTATTTCTGCATTTCAATGTTGCAACTTGCTGAAAACTATCCACAGTGTTCATTAATCTCAACTAGACACAGCACAGCAAAAATTGGACATCCAGAGTGCATCAAACATGATTTAGAGCTTGTTTATGGAAAAGTGCTTATTTCTGCATTTCAATGTTGCAACTTGCTGAAAACTATCCACAGTGTTCATTTAATCTCAACTAGACACAGCACAGCAAAATTGGACATCCAGAGTGCATCAAACATGATTTAGAGCTTGTTTATGGAAAAGTGCTTATTTCTGCATTTCAATGTTGCAACTTGCTGAAAACTATCCACAGTGTTCATTAAATCAAACTAGACACAGCACAGCAAAAATTGGACATCCAGAGTGCATCAAACATGATTTAGAGCTTGTTTATGGAAAAGTGCTTATTTCTGCATTTCAATGTTGCAACTTGCTGAAAACAGTCCACAGTGTTTTCATAACATCTCGAATAAACATAACAAAAACATTTTTCATCCAGAGTGCTTCAAACATGATTTAGAGCTTGTTTATGGAAAAGTGCTTATTTCTGCATTTCAATGTTGCAACTTGCTGAAAACTATCCACAGTGTTCATTAATCTCAACTAGACACAGCACAGCAAAATTGGACATCCAGAGTGCATCAAACATGATTTAGAGCTTGTTTATGGAAAAGTGCTTATTTCTGCATTTCAATGTTGCAACTTGCTGAAAACAGTCCACAGTGTTTTCATAACATCTCGAATAAACATAACAAAAAATTTTTCATCCAGAGTGCTTCAAACATGATTTAGAGCTTGTTTATGGAAAAGTGCTTATTTCTGCATTTCAATGTTGCAACTTGCTGAAAACTATCCACAGTGTTCATTTAATCTCAACTAGACACAGCACAGCAAAAATTGGACATCCAGAGTGCATCAAACATGATTTAGAGCTTGTTTATGGAAAAGTGCTTATTTCTGCATTTCAATGTTGCAACTTGCTGAAAACAGTCCACAGTGTTTTCATAACATCTCGAATAAACATAACAAAAACATTTTTCATCCAGAGTGCTTCAAACATGATTTAGAGCTTGTTTATGGAAAAGTGCTTATTTCTGCATTTCAATGTTGCAACTTGCTGAAAACTGTCCACAGTGTTCATTTAATCTCAACTAGACACAGCACAGCAAAAATTGGACATCCAGAGTGCATCAAACATGATTTAGAGCTTGTTTATGGAAAAGTGCTTATTTCTGCATTTCAATGTTGCAACTTGCTGAAAACTATCCACAGTGTTCATTAATCTCAACTAGACACAGCACAGCAAAAATTGGACATCCAGAGTGCATCAAACATGATTTAGAGCTTGTTTATGGAAAAGTGCTTATTTCTGCATTTCAATGTTGCAACTTGCTGAAAACTGTCCACAGTGTTCATTTAATCTCAACTAGACACAGCACAGCAAAAATTGGACATCCAGAGTGCATCAAACATGATTTAGAGCTTGTTTATGGAAAAGTGCTTATTTCTGCATTTCAATGTTGCAACTTGCTGAAAACTGTCCACAGTGTTCATTTAATCTCAACTAGACACAGCACAGCAAAAATTGGACATCCAGAGTGCATCAAACATGATTTAGAGCTTGTTTATGGAAAAGTGCTTATTTCTGCATTTCAATGTTGCAACTTGCTGAAAACTATCCACAGTGTTCATTAATCTCAACTAGACACAGCACAGCAAAAATTGGACATCCAGAGTGCATCAAACATGATTTAGAGCTTGTTTATGGAAAAGTGCTTATTTCTGCATTTCAATGTTGCAACTTGCTGAAAACTATCCACAGTGTTCATTTAATCTCAACTAGACACAGCACAGCAAAAATTGGACATCCAGAGTGCATCAAACATGATTTAGAGCTTGTTTATGGAAAAGTGCTTATTTCTGCATTTCAATGTTGCAACTTGCTGAAAACTATCCACAGTGTTCATTAAATCTCAACTAGACACAGCACAGCAAAAATTGGACATCCAGAGTGCATCAAACATGATTTAGAGCTTGTTTATGGAAAAGTGCTTATTTCTGCATTTCAATGTTGCAACTTGCTGAAAACAGTCCACAGTGTTTTCATAACATCTCGAATAAACATAACAAAAACATTTTCATCCAGAGTGCTTCAAACATGATTTAGAGCTTGTTTATGGAAAAGTGCTTATTTCTGCATTTCAATGTTGCAACTTGCTGAAAACTATCCACAGTGTTCATTAATCTCAACTAGACACAGCACAGCAAAAATTGGACATCCAGAGTGCATCAAACATGATTTAGAGCTTGTTTATGGAAAAGTGCTTATTTCTGCATTTCAATGTTGCAACTTGCTGAAAACTGTCCACGGTGTTCATTTAATCTCAACTAGACACAGCATAGCAAAAATTGGACATCCAGAGTGCATCAAACATGATTTACAGCTTGTTTATGGAAAAGTGCTTATTTCTGCATTTCAATGTTGCAACTTGCTGAAAACAGTCCACAGTGTTTTCATAACATCTCGAATAAACATAACAAAAACATTTTTCATCCAGAGTGCTTCAAACATGATTTAGAGCTTGTTTATGGAAAAGTGCTTATTTCTGCATTTCAATGTTGCAACTTGCTGAAAACTGTCCACAGTGTTCATTTAATCTCAACTAGACACAGCACAGCAAAAATTGGACATCCAGAGTGCTTCAAACATGATTTAGAGCTTGTTTATGGAAAAGTGCTTATTTCTGCATTTCAATGTTGCAACTTGCTGAAAACTATCCACAGTGTTCATTAATCTCAACTAGACACAGCACAGCTAAAATTGGACATCCAGAGTGCATCAAACATGATTTAGAGCTTGTTTATGGAAAAGTGCTTATTTCTGCATTTCAATGTTGCAACTTGCTGAAAACTGTCCACAGTGTTCATTAATCTCAACTAGACACAGCACAGCAAAATTGGACATCCAGAGTGCATCAAACATGATTTAGAGCTTGTTTATGGAAAAGTGCTTATTTCTGCATTTCAATGTTGCAACTTGCTGAAAACTGTCCACAGTGTTCATTTAATCTCAACTAGACACAGCACAGCAAAAATTGGACATCCAGAGTGCATCAAACATGATTTAGAGCTTGTTTATGGAAAAGTGCTTATTTCTGCATTTCAATGTTGCAACTTGCTGAAAACTATCCACAGTGTTCATTAATCTCAACTAGACACAGCACAGCAAAAATTGGACATCCAGAGTGCATCAAACATGATTTAGAGCTTGTTTATGGAAAAGTGCTTATTTCTGCATTTCAATGTTGCAACTTGCTGAAAACTATCCACAGTGTTCATTTAATCTCAACTAGACACAGCACAGCAAAAATTGGACATCCAGAGTGCATCAAACATGATTTAGAGCTTGTTTATGGAAAAGTGCTTATTTCTGCATTTCAATGTTGCAACTTGCTGAAAACTATCCACAGTGTTCATTTAATCTCAACTAGACACAGCACAGCAAAATTGGACATCCAGAGTGCATCAAACATGATTTAGAGCTTGTTTATGGAAAAGTGCTTATTTCTGCATTTCAATGTTGTAACTTGCTGAAAACAGTCCACAGTGTTTTCATAACATCTCGAATAAACATAACAAAAATTTTTCATCCAGAGTGCTTCAAACATGATTTAGAGCTTGTTTATGGAAAAGTGCTTATTTCTGCATTTCAATGTTGCAACTTGCTGAAAACTGTCCACAGTGTTCATTAATCTCAACTAGACACAGCACAGCAAAATTGGACATCCAGAGTGCATCAAACATGATTTAGAGCTTGTTTATGGAAAAGTGCTTATTTCTGCATTTCAATGTTGCAACTTGCTGAAAACTGTCCACAGTGTTCATTAATCTCAACTAGACACAGCACAGCAAAAATTGGACATCCAGAGTGCATCAAACATGATTTAGAGCTTGTTTATGGAAAAGTGCTTATTTCTGCATTTCAATGTTGCAACTTGCTGAAAACTGTCCACAGTGTTCATTTAATCTCAACTAGACACAGCACAGCAAAAATTGGACATCCAGAGTGCTTCAAACATGATTTAGAGCTTGTTTATGGAAAAGTGCTTATTTCTGCATTTCAATGTTGCAACTTGCTGAAAACTGTCCACAGTGTTCATTAATCTCAACTAGACACAGCACAGCAAAAATTGGACATCCAGAGTGCATCAAACATGATTTAGAGCTTGTTTATGGAAAAGTGCTTATTTCTGCATTTCAATGTTGCAACTTGCTGAAAACTATCCACAGTGTTCATTTAATCTCAACTAGACACAGCACAGCTAAAATTGGACATCCAGAGTGCATCAAACATGATTTAGAGCTTGTTTATGGAAAAGTGCTTATTTCTGCATTTCAATGTTGCAACTTGCTGAAAACTATCCACAGTGTTCATTAAATCTCAACTAGACACAGCACAGCAAAAATTGGACATCCAGAGTGCATCAAACATGATTTAGAGCTTGTTTATGGAAAAGTGCTTATTTCTGCATTTCAATGTTGCAACTTGCTGAAAACAGTCCACAGTGTTTTCATAACATCTCGAATAAACATAACAAAAAATTTTTCATCCAGAGTGCTTCAAACATGATTTAGAGCTTGTTTATGGAAAAGTGCTTATTTCTGCATTTCAATGTTGCAACTTGCTGAAAACTATCCACAGTGTTCATTAATCTCAACTAGACACAGCACAGCAAAATTGGACATCCAGAGTGCTTCAAACATGATTTAGAGCTTGTTTATGGAAAAGTGCTTATTTCTGCATTTCAATGTTGCAACTTGCTGAAAACTATCCACAGTGTTCATTAATCTCAACTAGACACAGCACAGCTAAAATTGGACATCCAGAGTGCATCAAACATGATTTAGAGCTTGTTTATGGAAAAGTGCTTATTTCTGCATTTCAATGTTGCAACTTGCTGAAAACAGTCCACAGTGTTTTCATAACATCTCGAATAAACATAACAAAAAATTTTTCATCCAGAGTGCTTCAAACATGATTTAGAGCTTGTTTATGGAAAAGTGCTTATTTCTGCATTTCAATGTTGCAACTTGCTGAAAACTATCCACAGTGTTCATTAATCTCAACTAGACACAGCACAGCAAAAATTGGACATCCAGAGTGCATCAAACATGATTTAGAGCTTGTTTATGGAAAAGTGCTTATTTCTGCATTTCAATGTTGCAACTTGCTGAAAACAGTCCACAGTGTTTTCATAACATCTCGAATAAACATAACAAAAACATTTTTCATCCAGAGTGCTTCAAACATGATTTAGAGCTTGTTTATGGAAAAGTGCTTATTTCTGCATTTCAATGTTGCAACTTGCTGAAAACTGTCCACAGTGTTCATTAATCTCAACTAGACACAGCACAGCAAAAATTGGACATCCAGAGTGCATCAAACATGATTTAGAGCTTGTTTATGGAAAAGTGCTTATTTCTGCATTTCAATGTTGCAACTTGCTGAAAACTATCCACAGTGTTCATTAATCTCAACTAGACACAGCACAGCAAAAATTGGACATCCAGAGTGCATCAAACATGATTTAGAGCTTGTTTATGGAAAAGTGCTTATTTCTGCATTTCAATGTTGCAACTTGCTGAAAACTGTCCACAGTGTTCATTTAATCTCAACTAGACACAGCACAGCAAAAATTGGACATCCAGAGTGCATCAAACATGATTTAGAGCTTGTTTATGGAAAAGTGCTTATTTCTGCATTTCAATGTTGCAACTTGCTGAAAACTGTCCACAGTGTTCATTAATCTCAACTAGACACAGCACAGCAAAAATTGGACATCCAGAGTGCATCAAACATGATTTAGAGCTTGTTTATGGAAAAGTGCTTATTTCTGCATTTCAATGTTGCAACTTGCTGAAAACTATCCACAGTGTTCATTTAATCTCAACTAGACACAGCACAGCAAAAATTGGACATCCAGAGTGCATCAAACATGATTTAGAGCTTGTTTATGGAAAAGTGCTTATTTCTGCATTTCAATGTTGCAACTTGCTGAAAACTATCCACAGTGTTCATTTAATCTCAACTAGACACAGCACAGCAAAAATTGGACATCCAGAGTGCATCAAACATGATTTAGAGCTTGTTTATGGAAAAGTGCTTATTTCTGCATTTCAATGTTGTAACTTGCTGAAAACAGTCACAGTGTTTTCATAACATCTCGAATAAACATAACAAAAAATTTTTCATCCAGAGTGCTTCAAACATGATTTAGAGCTTGTTTATGGAAAAGTGCTTATTTCTGCATTTCAATGTTGCAACTTGCTGAAAACTATCCACAGTGTTCATTAATCTCAACTAGACACAGCACAGCAAAAATTGGACATCCAGAGTGCTTCAAACATGATTTAGAGCTTGTTTATGGAAAAGTGCTTATTTCTGCATTTCAATGTTGCAACTTGCTGAAAACTATCCACAGTGTTCATTAATCTCAACTAGACACAGCACAGCTAAAATTGGACATCCAGAGTGCATCAAACATGATTTAGAGCTTGTTTATGGAAAAGTGCTTATTTCTGCATTTCAATGTTGCAACTTGCTGAAAACAGTCCACAGTGTTTTCATAACATCTCGAATAAACATAACAAAAAATTTTCATCCAGAGTGCTTCAAACATGATTTAGAGCTTGTTTATGGAAAAGTGCTTATTTCTGCATTTCAATGTTGCAACTTGCTGAAAACTGTCCACAGTGTGTTCATTTAATCTCAACTAGACACAGCACAGCAAAAATTGGACATCCAGAGTGCTTCAAACATGATTTAGAGCTTGTTTATGGAAAAGTGCTTATTTCTGCATTTCAATGTTGCAACTAGCTGAAAACTATCCACAGTGTTCATTTAATCTCAACTCGACACAGCACAGCAAAAATTGGACATCCAGAGTGCATCAAACATGATTTAGAGCTTGTTTATGGAAAAGTGCTTATTTCTGCATTTCAATGTTGCAACTTGCTGAAAACATCCACAGTGTTCATTAATCTCAATAGACACAGCACAGCAAAAATTGGACATCCAGAGTGCTTCAAACATGATTTAGAGCTTGTTTATGGAAAAGTGCTTATTTCTGCATTTCAATGTTGCAACTTGCTGAAAACTGTCCACAGTGTTCATTAATCTCAACTAGAAACAGCACAGCAAAAATTGGACATCCAGAGTGCTTCAAACATGATTTAGAGCTTGTTTATGGAAAAGTGCTTATTTCTGCATTTCAATGTTGCAACTAGCTGAAAACTATCCACAGTGTTCATTTATCTCAACTAGACACAGCACAGCAAAAATTGGACATCCAGAGTGCATCAAACATGATTTAGAGCTTGTTTATGGAAAAGTGCTTATTTCTGCATTTCAATGTTGCAACTTGCTGAAAACTATCCACAGTGTTCATTTAATCTCAACTAGACACAGCACAGCAAAAATTGGACATCCAGAGTGCATCAAACATGATTTAGAGCTTGTTTATGGAAAAGTGCTTATTTCTGCATTTCAATGTTGCAACTTGCTGAAAACTATCCACAGTGTTCATTTAATCTCAACTAGACACAGCACAGCAAAATTGGACATCCAGAGTGCATCAAACATGATTTAGAGCTTGTTTATGGAAAAGTGCTTATTTCTGCATTTCAATGTTGCAACTTGCTGAAAACTATCCACAGTGTTCATTAATCTCAACTAGACACAGCACAGCAAAAATTGGACATCCAGAGTGCATCAAACATGATTTAGAGCTTGTTTATGGAAAAGTGCTTATTTCTGCATTTCAATGTTGCAACTTGCTGAAAACTGTCCACAGTGTTCATTAATCTCAACTAGAACAGCACAGCAAAAATTGGACATCCAGAGTGCATCAAACATGATTTAGAGCTTGTTTATGGAAAAGTGCTTATTTCTGCATTTCAATGTTGCAACTTGCTGAAAACTATCCACGGTGTTCATTTAATCTCAACTAGACACAGCACAGCAAAAATTGGACATCCAGAGTGCATCAAACATGATTTAGAGCTTGTTTATGGAAAAGTGCTTATTTCTGCATTTCAATGTTGCAACTTGCTGAAAACGTCCACAGTGTTCATTAATCTCAAATAGACACAGCACAGCAAAAATTGGACATCCAGAGTGCATCAAACATGATTTAGAGCTTGTTTATGGAAAAGTGCTTATTTCTGCATTTCAATGTTGCAACTTGCTGAAAACTGTCCACAGTGTTCATTTAATCTCAACTAGACACAGCACAGCAAAAATTGGACATCCAGAGTGCATCAAACATGATTTAGAGCTTGTTTATGGAAAAGTGCTTATTTCTGCATTTCAATGTTGCAACTTGCTGAAAACTGTCCACAGTGTTCATTAATCTCAACTAACACAGCAAAAATTGGACATCCAGAGTGCTTCAAACATGATTTAGAGCTTGTTTATGGAAAAGTGCTTATTTCTGCATTTCAATGTTGCAACTTGCTGAAAACTATCCACAGTGTTCATTAATCTCAACTAGACACAGCACAGCTAAAATTGGACATCCAGAGTGCATCAAACATGATTTAGAGCTTGTTTATGGAAAAGTGCTTATTTCTGCATTTCAATGTTGCAACTTGCTGAAAACTATCCACAGTGTTCATTTAATCTCAACTAGACACAGCACAGCAAAAATTGGACATCCAGAGTGCATCAAACATGATTTAGAGCTTGTTTATGGAAAAGTGCTTATTTCTGCATTTCAATGTTGCAACTTGCTGAAAACTATCCACAGTGTTCATTAATCAACTAGACACAGCACAGCAAAAATTGGACATCCAGAGTGCATCAAACATGATTTAGAGCTTGTTTATGGAAAAGTGCTTATTTCTGCATTTCAATGTTGCAACTTGCTGAAAACAGTCCACAGTGTTTCATAACATCTCGAATAAACAACAAAAAATTTTTCATCCAGAGTGCTTCAAACATGATTTAGAGCTTGTTTATGGAAAAGTGCTTATTTCTGCATTTCAATGTTGCAACTTGCTGAAAACTGTCCACGGTGTTCATTTAATCTCAACTAGACACAGCACAGCAAAAATTGGACATCCAGAGTGCATCTCAAACATGATTTAGAGCTTGTTTATGGAAAAGTGCTTATTTCTGCATTTCAATGTTGCAACTAGCTGAAAACTATCCACAGTGTTCATTTAATCTCAACTAGACACAGCACAGCAAAAATTGGACATCCAGAGTGCATCAAACATGATTTAGAGCTTGTTTATGGAAAAGTGCTTATTTCTGCATTTCAATGTTGCAACTTGCTGAAAACTGTCCACGGTGTTCATTAATCTCAACTAGACACAGCACAGCAAAAATTGGACATCCAGAGTGCATCAAACATGATTTAGAGCTTGTTTATGGAAAAGTGCTTATTTCTGCATTTCAATGTTGCAACTTGCTGAAAACTGTCCACAGTGTTCATTAATCTCAACTAGACACAGCACAGCAAAAATTGGACATCCAGAGTGCATCAAACATGATTTAGAGCTTGTTTATGGAAAAGTGCTTATTTCTGCATTTCAATGTTGCAACTTGCTGAAAACTATCCACAGTGTTCATTTAATCTCAACTAGACACAGCACAGCAAAAATTGGACATCCAGAGTGCATCAAACATGATTTAGAGCTTGTTTATGGAAAAGTGCTTATTTCTGCATTTCAATGTTGTAACTTGCTGAAAACAGTCAACAGTGTTTTCATAACATCTCGAATAAACATAACAAAAACATTTTTCATCCAGAGTGCTTCAAACATGATTTAGAGCTTGTTTATGGAAAAGTGCTTATTTCTGCATTTCAATGTTGCAACTTGCTGAAAACTGTCCACAGTGTGTTCATTTAATCTCAACTAGACACAGCACAGCAAAAATTGGACATCCAGAGTGCATCAAACATGATTTAGAGCTTGTTTATGGAAAAGTGCTTATTTCTGCATTTCAATGTTGCAACTTGCTGAAAACTATCCACAGTGTTCATTAATCTCAACTAGACACAGCACAGCTAAAATTGGACATCCAGAGTGCATCAAACATGATTTAGAGCTTGTTTATGGAAAAGTGCTTATTTCTGCATTTCAATGTTGCAACTTGCTGAAAACTGTCCACGGTGTTCATTAATCTCAACTAGACACAGCAAAGCAAAAATTGACATCCAGAGTGCTTCAAACATGATTTAGAGCTTGTTTATGGAAAAGTGCTTATTTCTGCATTTCAATGTTGCAACTTGCTGAAAACTATCCACGGTGTTCATTTAATCTCAACTAGACACAGCACAGCAAAAATTGGACATCCAGAGTGCATCAAACATGATTTAGAGCTTGTTTATGGAAAAGTGCTTATTTCTGCATTTCAATGTTGCAACTTGCTGAAAACTATCCACAGTGTTTTCATAAATCTCAATAGACACAGCACAAAAAATTGGACATCCAGAGTGCATCAAACATGATTTAGAGCTTGTTTATGGAAAAGTGCTTATTTCTGCATTTCAATGTTGCAACTTGCTGAAAACTATCCACAGTGTTCATTAATCTCAACTAGACACAGCACAAAAATTGGACATCCAGAGTGCATCAAACATGATTTAGAGCTTGTTTATGGAAAAGTGCTTATTTCTGCATTTCAATGTTGCAACTTGCTGAAAACTGTCCACAGTGTGTTCATTATCTCAACTAGACACAGCAAGCAAAAATTGGACATCCAGAGTGCATCAAACATGATTTAGAGCTTGTTTATGGAAAAGTGCTTATTTCTGCATTTCAATGTTGCAACTTGCTGAAAACAGTCCACAGTGTTCATTACATCTCGAAAAACATAACAAAAACATTTTTCATCCAGAGTGCATCAAACATGATTTAGAGCTTGTTTATGGAAAAGTGCTTATTTCTGCATTTCAATGTTGCAACTTGCTGAAAACTGTCCACAGTGTTCATTTAATCTCAACTAGACACAGCACAGCAAAAATTGGACATCCAGAGTGCATCAAACATGATTTAGAGCTTGTTTATGGAAAAGTGCTTATTTCTGCATTTCAATGTTGCAACTTGCTGAAAACTGTCCACAGTGTTCATTAATCTCAACTAGACACAGCACAAAAAATTGGACATCCAGAGTGCATCAAACATGATTTAGAGCTTGTTTATGGAAAAGTGCTTATTTCTGCATTTCAATGTTGCAACTTGCTGAAAACTGTCCACGGTGTTCATTTAATCTCAACTAGACACAGCACAGCAAAAATTGGACATCCAGAGTGCATCAAACATGATTTAGAGCTTGTTTATGGAAAAGTGCTTATTTCTGCATTTCAATGTTGCAACTTGCTGAAAACTATCCAGTGTTCATTTAATCTCAACTAGACACAGCACAGCAAAAATTGGACATCCAGAGTGTGCAAAACATGATTTAGAGCTTGTTTATGGAAAAGTGCTTATTTCTGCATTTCAATGTTGTAACTTGCTGAAAACAGTCCACAGTGTTTTCAACATCTCGAATAAACATAACAAAAACATTTTTATCCAGAGTGCTTCAAACATGATTTAGAGCTTGTTTATGGAAAAGTGCTTATTTCTGCATTTCAATGTTGTAACTTGCTGAAAACAGTCTACAGTGTTTTCATAACATCTCGAATAAACATAACAAAACATTTTCATCCAGAGTGCTTCAAACATGATTTAGAGCTTGTTTATGGAAAAGTGCTTATTTCTGCATTTCAATGTTGCAACTTGCTGAAAACTGTCCACAGTGTTCATTTAATCTCAACTAGACACAGCACAGCAAAAATTGGACATCCAGAGTGCATCAAACATGATTTAGAGCTTGTTTATGGAAAAGTGCTTATTTCTGCATTTCAATGTTGCAACTAGCTGAAAACTATCCACAGTGTCATTTAATCTCAACTAGACACAGCACAGCAAAAATTGGACATCCAGAGTGCATCAAACATGATTTAGAGCTTGTTTATGGAAAAGTGCTTATTTCTGCATTTCAATGTTGCAACTAGCTGTGAAAACTATCCACAGTGTTCATTTAATCTCAACTAGACACAGCACAGCAAAAATTGGACATCCAGAGTGCATCAAACATGATTTAGAGCTTGTTTATGGAAAAGTGCTTATTTCTGCATTTCAATGTTGCAACTTGCTGAAAACTGTCCACAGGGTTCATTATCTCAACTAGACACAGCACAGCAAAAATTGACATCCAGAGTGCATCAAACATGATTTAGAGCTTGTTTATGGAAAAGTGCTTATTTCTGCATTTCAATGTTGCAACTTGCTGAAAACTGTCCACAGTGTTTCATAAAATCTCGAATAAACATAACAAAAATTTTCATCCAGAGTGCTCAAACATGATTTAGAGCTTGTTTATGGAAAAGTGCTT
>NW_022262088.1:0-28757 GCF_002021735.2 Oncorhynchus kisutch | reverse complement strand
GGCACTTTTCCATAAACAAGCTCTAAATCATGTTTGATGCACTCTGGATGTCCAATTTTTGCTGTTGCTGTCTATAGTTGAGATGAAATGAACACCGTGGATAGTTTTCAGCAAGTTGCAACATTGAAATGCAGAAATAAGCACTTTTCCATAAATAAACAAGCTCTAAATCATGTTTGAAGCACTCTGGATAAAAAAATGTTTTTGTTATGTTTATTGAGATGAAATGAAAACACTGTAGATGTTTTCAGCAAGTTGCAACATTGAAATGCAGAAATAAGCACTTTTCCATAAACAAGCTCTAAATCATGTTTGAAGCACTCTGGATGTCCAATGTTTTTGTTGTGTTTATTTGAGATGATGAAAACACCGTGGACTGTTTTCAGCAAGTTGCAACATTGAAATGCAGAAATAAGCACTTTTCCATAAACAAGCTCTAAATCATGTTTGATGCACTCTGGATGTCCAATTTTTGCTGTGCTGTGTCTAGTTGAGATGAAATGAACACGTGGACAGTTTTCAGCAAGTTGAAACATTGAAATGCAAAAATAAGCACTTTTCCATAAACAAGCTCTAAATCATGTTTGATGCACTCTGGATATCCAATTTTTGCTGTGCTGTGTCTAGTTGAGATGAAATGAACACGTGGATAGTTTTCAGCAAGTTGCAACATTGAAATGCAGAAATAAGCACTTTTCCATAAACAAGCTCTAAATCATGTTTGATGCACTCTGGATAAAAAATTTTTTTGTTATGTTATTGAGATGTTATGAAAAACTGTAGACTGTTTTCAGCAAGTTACAACATTGAAATGCAGAAATAAGCACTTTTCCATAAACAAGCTCTAAATCATGTTTGATGCACTCTGGATGTCCAATTTTTGCTGTGCTGTGTCTAGTTGAGATGAAATGAACACCGTGGACAGTTTTCAGCAAGTTGCAACATTGAAATGCAAAAATAAGCACTTTTCCATAAACAAGCTCTAAATCATGTTTGATGCACTCTGGATATCCAATTTTTGCTGTGCTGTGTCTAGTTGAGATGAAATGAACACCGTGGATAGTTTTCAGCAAGTTGCAACATTGAAATGCAGAAATAAGCACTTTTCCATAAACAAGCTCTAAATCATGTTTGATGCACTCTGGATGTCCAATTTTTGCTGTGCTGTGTCTAGGTTGAGGTGAAATGAACACCGTGGACAGTTTTCAGCAAGTTGCAACATTGAAATGCAGAAATAAGCACTTTTCCATAAACAAGCTCTAAATCATGTTTGATGCACTCTGGATGTCCAATTTTTGCTGTGCTGTGTCTAGTTGAGATGAAATGAACACCGTGGATAGTTTTCAGCAAGTTGCAACATTGAAATGCAGAAATAAGCACTTTTCCATAAACAAGCTCTAAATCATGTTTGAAGCACTCTGGATAAAAAAATGTTTTGTTATGTTTATTTGAGATGAAATGAAAACACTGTGGACTGTTTTCAGCAAGTTGCAACATTGAAATGCAGAAATAAGCACTTTTCCATAAACAAGCTCTAAATCATGTTTGATGCACTCTGGATGTCCAATTTTTGCTGTGCTGTGTCTAGTTGAGATGAAATGAACACCGTGGACAGTTTTCAGCAAGTTGCAACATTGAAATGCAGAAATAAGCACTTTTCCATAAACAAGCTCTAAATCATGTTTGATGCACTCTGGATGTCCAATTTTTGCTGTGCTGTGTATAGTTGAGATGAAATGAACACCGTGGATAGTTTTCAGCAAGTTGCAACATTGAAATGCAGAAATAAGCACTTTTCCATAAACAAGCTCTAAATCATGTTTGATGCACTCTGGATGTCCAATTTTTGCTGTGCTGTGTCTAGTTGAGATGAAATGAACACCGTGGACAGTTTTCAGCAAGTTGCAACATTGAAATGCAGAAATAAGCACTTTTCCATAAACAAGCTCTAAATCATGTTTGATGCACTCTGGATGTCCAATTTTTGCTGTGCTGTGTCTAGTTGAGATGAAATGAACGCCGTGGATAGTTTTCAGCAAGTTGCAACATGAAATGCAGAAATAAGCACTTTTCCATAAACAAGCTCTAAATCATGTTTGAAGCACTCTGGATAAAAAATGTTTTTGTTATGTTTATTCGAGATGTTATGAAACACTGTAGACTGTTTTCAGCAAGTTACAACATTGAAATGCAGAAATAAGCACTTTTCCATAAACAAGCTCTAAATCATGTTTGATGCACTCTGGATGTCCAATTTTTGCTGTGCTGTCTATAGTTGAGATGAAATGAACGCCGTGGATAGTTTTTCAGCAAGTTGCAACATTGAAATGCAGAAATAAGCACTTTTCCATAAACAAGCTCTAAATCATGTTTGATGCACTCTGGATAAAAATTTTTTGTTATGTTCTAGTTGAGATGATATGAAAACACTGTGGACTGTTTTCAGCAAGTTGCAACATTGAAATGCAGAAATAAGCACTTTTCCATAAACAAGCTCTAAATCATGTTGATGCACTCTGGATGTCCAATTCTTGCTGCTGCTGTGTCTAGGTTGAGATGAAATGAAACACGTGGACAGTTTTCAGCAAGTTGCAACATTGAAATGCAGAAATAAGCACTTTCCATAAACAAGCTCTAAATTCATGTTTGATGCACTCTGGATGTCCAATTTTGCTGTGCTGTGTCTAGGTTGAGATGAAATGAACACGTGGACAGTTTTCAGCAAGTTGCAACATGAATGCAGAAATAAGCACTTTTCCATAAACAAGCTCTAAATCATGTTTGATGCACTCTGGATTCCAAATTTTTGCCTGTGCTGTTTAGTTGAGATGTAATGAAAAACACTGTGGACAGTTTTCAGCAAGTTGCAACATTGAAATGCAGAAATAAGCACTTTTCCATAAACAAGCTCTAAATCATGTTTGATGCACTCTGGATGTCCAATTTTTGCTGTGCTGTGTCTAGGTTGAGATGAAATGAACGCCGTGGATAGTTTTCAGCAAAGTTGCAACATTGAAATGCAGAAATAAGCACTTTTCCATAAACAAGCTCTAAATCATGTTTGATGCACTCTGGATAAAAATGTTTTTGTTATGTTTAGTTGAGATGTATGAAACACTGTGACAGTTTTCAGCAAGTTGCAACATTGAAATGCAGAAATAAGCACTTTTCCATAAACAAGCTCTAAATCATGTTTGATGCACTCTGGATGTCCAATTTTTGCTGTGCTGTGTCTAGGTTGAGATGAAATGAACACCGTGGACAGTTTTCAGCAAGTTGCAACATTGAAATGCAGAAATAAGCACTTTTCCATAAACAAGCTCTAAATCATGTTTGATGCACTCTGGATATCCAATTTTTGCTGTGCTGTGTCTAGTTGAGATGAAATGAACACCGTGGACAGTTTTCAGCAAGTTGCAACATTGAAATGCAGAAATAAGCACTTTTCCATAAACAAGCTCTAAATCATGTTTGAAGCACTCTGGATAAAAAATGTTTTTGTTATGTTTATTGAGATGTTATGAAACACTGTAGACTGTTTCAGCAAGTTGCAACATTGAAATGCAGAAATAAGCACTTTTCCATAAACAAGCTCTAAATCATGTTTGATGCACTCTGGATATCCAATTTTTGCTGTGCTGTGTCTAGGTTGAGATGAAATGAACACCGTGGACAGTTTTCAGCAAGTTGCAACATTGAAATGCAGAAATAAGCACTTTTCCATAAACAAGCTCTAAATCATGTTTGATGCACTCTGGATGTCCAATTTTTGCTGTGCTGTGTCTAGTTGAGATGAAATGAACACCGTGGACAGTTTTCAGCAAGTTGCAACATTGAAATGCAGAAATAAGCACTTTTCCATAAACAAGCTCTAAATCATGTTTGATGCACTCTGGATGTCCAATTTTTGCTGTGCTGTGTCTAGGTTGAGATGAAATGAACACCGTGGACAGTTTTCAGCAAGTTGCAACATTGAAATGCAGAAATAAGCACTTTTCCATAAACAAGCTCTAAATCATGTTTGATGCACTCTGGATGTCCAATTTTTGCTGTGCTGTGTCTAGTTGAGATGAAATGAACGACGTGGACAGTTTTCAGCAAGTTGCAACATTGAAATGCAGAAATAAGCACTTTTCCATAAACAAGCTCTAAATCATGTTTGAAGCACTCTGGATAAAAAATGTTTTGTTATGTTTATTGAGATGTTATGAAACGCACTGTAGACTGTTTTCAGCAAGTTGCAACATTGAAATGCAGAAATAAGCACTTTTCCATAAACAAGCTCTAAATCATGTTTGATGCACTCTGGATGTCCAATTTTTGCTGTGCTGTGTCTAGGTTGAGATGAAATGAACACCGTGGATAGTTTTCAGCAAGTTGCAACATTGAAATGCAGAAATAAGCACTTTTCCATAAACAAGCTCTAAATCATGTTTGATGCACTCTGGATGTCCAATTTTTGCTGTGCTGTGTCTAGGTTGAGATGAAATGAACACCGTGGACAGTTTTCAGCAAGTTGCAACATTGAAATGCAGAAATAAGCACTTTTCCATAAACAAGCTCTAAATCATGTTTGATGCACTCTGGATGTCCAATTTTTGCTGTGCTGTGTCTAGGTTGAGATGAAATGAACACCGTGGACAGTTTTCAGCAAGTTGCAACATTGAAATGCAGAAATAAGCACTTTTCCATAAACAAGCTCTAAATCATGTTTGAAGCACTCTGGATAAAAAAATGTTTTTGTTATGTTTATTCGAGATGTTATGAAAACACTGTAGACTGTTTTCAGCAAGTTGCAACATTGAAATGCAGAAATAAGCACTTTTCCATAAACAAGCTCTAAATCATGTTTGATGCACTCTGGATGTCCAATTTTTGCTGTGCTGTGTCTAGTTGAGATGAAATGAACGCCGTGGACAGTTTTCAGCAAGTTGCAACATTGAAATGCAGAAATAAGCACTTTTCCATAAACAAGCTCTAAATCATGTTTGAAGCACTCTGGATAAAAAATGTTTTTGTTATGTTTATTGAGATGTTATGAAAACACTGTAGACTGTTTTCAGCAAGTTACAACATTGAAATGCAGAAATAAGCACTTTTCCATAAACAAGCTCTAAATCATGTTTGATGCACTCTGGATGTCCAATTTTTGCTGTGCTGTGTCTAGGTTGAGATGAAATGAACACCGTGG
This sequence comes from Oncorhynchus kisutch, assembly GCF_002021735.2. Classification (NCBI taxonomy): domain Eukaryota; kingdom Metazoa; phylum Chordata; class Actinopteri; order Salmoniformes; family Salmonidae; genus Oncorhynchus; species Oncorhynchus kisutch. Next base: position 23,566 of record NW_022262088.1, on the reverse strand, counting down.
ACAGTTTTCAGCAAGTTGCAACATTGAAATGCAGAAATAAGCACTTTTCCATAAACAAGCTCTAAATCATGTTTGATGCACTCTGGATGTCCAATTTTTGCTGTGCTGTGTCTAGGTTGAGATGAAATGAACACCGTGGACAGTTTTCAGCAAGTTGCAACATTGAAATGCAGAAATAAGCACTTTTCCATAAACAAGCTCTAAATCATGTTTGATGCACTCTGGATGTCCAATTTTTGCTGTGCTGTGTCTAGGTTGAGATGAAATGAACACCGTGGACAGTTTTCAGCAAGTTGCAACATTGAAATGCAGAAATAAGCACTTTTCCATAAACAAGCTCTAAATCATGTTTGATGCACTCTGGATGTCCAATTTTTGCTGTGCTGTGTCTAGTTGAGATGAAATGAACACCGTGGACAGTTTTCAGCAAGTTGCAACATTGAAATGCAGAATAAGCACTTTTCCATAAACAAGCTCTAAATCATGTTTGATGCACTCTGGATGTCCAATTTTTGCTGTGCTGTGTCTAGTTGAGATGAAATGAACGCCGTGGACAGTTTTCAGCAAGTTGCAACATTGAAATGCAGAAATAAGCACTTTTCCATAAACAAGCTCTAAATCATGTTTGAAGCACTCTGGATAAAAAAATGTTTTTGTTATGTTTAGTTGAGATGTTATGAAACACTGTAGACTGTTTTCAGCAAGTTGCAACATTGAAATGCAGAAATAAGCACTTTTCCATAAACAAGCTCTAAATCATGTTTGATGCACTCTGGATGTCCAATTTTTGCTGTGCTGTGTCTAGGTTGAGATGAAATGAACACCGTGGACAGTTTTCAGCAAGTTGCAACATTGAAATGCAGAAATAAGCACTTTTCCATAAACAAGCTCTAAATCATGTTTGATGCACTCTGGATGTCCAATTTTTGCTGTGCTGTGTCTAGGTTGAGATGAAATGAACACCGTGGACAGTTTTCAGCAAGTTGCAACATTGAAATGCAGAAATAAGCACTTTTCCATAAACAAGCTCTAAATCATGTTTGATGCACTCTGGATATCCAATTTTTGCTGTGCTGTGTTAGTTGAGATGAAATGAAACACCGTGGACAGTTTTCAGCAAGTTGCAACATTGAAATGCAGAAATAAGCACTTTTCCATAAACAAGCTCTAAATCATGTTTGATGCACTCTGGATGTCCAATTTTTGCTGTGCTGTGTCTAGGTTGAGATGAAATGAACACCGTGGACAGTTTTCAGCAAGTTGCAACATTGAAATGCAGAAATAAGCACTTTTCCATAAACAAGCTCTAAATCATGTTTGATGCACTCTGGATGTCCAATTTTTGCTGTGCTGTCTATAGTTGAGATGAAATGAACGCCGTGGACTAGTTTTCAGCAAGTTGCAACATTGAAATGCAGAAATAAGCACTTTTCCATAAACAAGCTCTAAATCATGTTTGATGCACTCTGGATGTCCAATTTTTGCTGTGCTGTGTCTAGGTTGAGATGAAATGAACACCGTGGACAGTTTTCAGCAAGTTGCAAACATTGAAATGCAGAAAATAAGCACTTTTCCATAAACAAGCTCTAAATCATGTTTGATGCACTCTGGATATCCAATTTTTGCTGTGCTGTGTCTAGTTGAGATGAAATGAACACCGTGGACAGTTTTCAGCAAGTTGCAACATTGAAATGCAGAAATAAGCACTTTTCCATAAACAAGCTCTAAATCATGTTTGATGCACTCTGGATGTCCAATGTTTTGCTTGCTGTGTCTAGTTGAGATGTAATGAAACACTGTAGACAGTTTTCAGCAAGTTGCAACATTGAAATGCAGAAATAAGCACTTTTCCATAAACAAGCTCTAAATCATGTTTGAAGCACTCTGGATAAAAATTTTTTGTTATGTTTATTGAGATGTATGAAACACTGTAGACTGTTTTCAGCAAGTTACAACATTGAAATGCAGAAATAAGCACTTTTCCATAAACAAGCTCTAAATCATGTTTGATGCACTCTGGATGTCCAATTTTTGCTGTGCTGTGTCTAGGTTGAGATGAAATGAACACCGTGGACAGTTTTCAGCAAGTTGCAACATTGAAATGCAGAAATAAGCACTTTTCCATAAACAAGCTCTAAATCATGTTTGATGCACTCTGGATGTCCAATTTTTGCTGTGCTGTGTCTAGTTGAGATGAAATGAACGCCGTGGATAGTTTTCAGCAAGTTGCAACATTGAAATGCAGAAATAAGCACTTTTCCATAAACAAGCTCTAAATCATGTTTGAAGCACTCTGGATAAAAAATGTTTTTGTTATGTTTATTGAGATGTTATGAAACACTGTGGACTGTTTTCAGCAAGTTGCAACATTGAAATGCAGAAATAAGCACTTTTCCATAAACAAGCTCTAAATCATGTTTGATGCACTCTGGATGTCCAATTTTTGCTGTGCTGTGTCTAGTTGAGATGAAATGAACGCCGTGGACAGTTTTCAGCAAGTTGCAACATTGAAATGCAGAAATAAGCACTTTTCCATAAACAAGCTCTAAATCATGTTTGATGCACTCTGGATGTCCAATTTTTGCTGTGCTGTGTCTAGTTGAGATGAAATGAACACCGTGGACTAGTTTTCAGCAAGTTGCAACATTGAAATGCAGAAATAAGCACTTTTCCATAAACAAGCTCTAAATCATGTTTGATGCACTCTGGATGTCCAATTTTTGCTGTGCTGTGTCTAGGTTGAGATGAAATGAACACCGTGGACAGTTTTCAGCAAGTTGCAACATTGAAATGCAGAAATAAGCACTTTTCCATAAACAAGCTCTAAATCATGTTTGATGCACTCTGGATGTCCAATTTTTGCTGTGCTGTGTCTAGGTTGAGATGAAATGAACGCCGTGGACAGTTTTCAGCAAGTTGCAACATTGAAATGCAGAAATAAGCACTTTTCCATAAACAAGCTCTAAATCATGTTTGATGCACTCTGGATGTCCAATTTTTGCTGTGCTGTGTCTAGTTGAGATGAAATGAACACCGTGGACAGTTTTCAGCAAGTTGCAACATTGAAATGCAGAAATAAGCACTTTTCCATAAACAAGCTCTAAATCATGTTTGATGCACTCTGGATGTCCAATTTTTGCTGTGCTGTGTCTAGTTGAGATGAAATGAACGCCGTGGACAGTTTTCAGCAAGTTGCAACATTGAAATGCAGAAATAAGCACTTTTCCATAAACAAGCTCTAAATCATGTTTGATGCACTCTGGATGTCCAATTTTTGCTGTGCTGTTTAGTTGAGATGAAATGAAACACTGTGGACAGTTTTCAGCAAGTTGCAACATTGAAATGCAGAAATAAGCACTTTTCCATAAACAAGCTCTAAATCATGTTTGATGCACTCTGGATGTCCAATTTTTGCTGTGCTGTGTCTAGGTTGAGATGAAATGAACACCGTGGACAGTTTTCAGCAAGTTGCAACATTGAAATGCAGAAATAAGCACTTTTCCATAAACAAGCTCTAAATCATGTTTGATGCACTCTGGATGTCCAATTTTTGCTGTGCTGTGTCTAGTTGAGATGAAATGAACACCGTGGATAGTTTTCAGCAAGTTGCAACATTGAAATGCAGAAATAAGCACTTTTCCATAAACAAGCTCTAAATCATGTTTGAAGCACTCTGGATAAAAAAATGTTTTTGTTATGTTTATTTGAGATGTTATGAAAACACTGTAGACTGTTTTCAGCAAGTTACAACATTGAAATGCAGAAATAAGCACTTTTCCATAAACAAGCTCTAAATCATGTTTGATGCACTCTGGATGTCCAATTTTTGCTGTGCTGTGTCTAGGTTGAGATGAAATGAACACCGTGGACAGTTTTCAGCAAGTTGCAACATTGAAATGCAGAAATAAGCACTTTTCCATAAACAAGCTCTAAATCATGTTTGATGCACTCTGGATGTCCAATTTTTGCTGTGCTGTGTCTAGTTGAGATGAAATGAACACCGTGGACAGTTTTCAGCAAGTTGCAACATTGAAATGCAGAAATAAGCACTTTTCCATAAACAAGCTCTAAATCATGTTTGATGCACTCTGGATGTCCAATTTTTGCTGTGCTGTGTCTAGGTTGAGATGAAATGAACACCGTGGACAGTTTTCAGCAAGTTGCAACATTGAAATGCAGAAATAAGCACTTTTCCATAAACAAGCTCTAAATCATGTTTGATGCACTCTGGATGTCCAATTTTTGCTGTGCTGTGTCTAGTTGAGATGAAATGAACACCGTGGACAGTTTTCAGCAAGTTGCAACATTGAAATGCAGAAATAAGCACTTTTCCATAAACAAGCTCTAAATCATGTTTGATGCACTCTGGATGTCCAATTTTTGCTGTGCTGTGTCTAGGTTGAGATGAAATGAACACTGTGGACAGTTTTCAGCAAGTTGCAACATTGAAATGCAGAAATAAGCACTTTTCCATAAACAAGCTCTAAATCATGTTTGATGCACTCTGGATGTCCAATTTTTGCTGTGCTGTGTCTAGGTTGAGATGAAATGAACACCGTGGACAGTTTTCAGCAAGTTGCAACATTGAAATGCAGAAATAAGCACTTTTCCATAAACAAGCTCTAAATCATGTTTGATGCACTCTGGATGTCCAATTTTTGCTGTGCTGTGTCTAGGTTGAGATGAAATGAACACCGTGGACTAGTTTTCAGCAAGTTGCAACATTGAAATGCAGAAATAAGCACTTTTCCATAAACAAGCTCTAAATCATGTTTGATGCACTCTGGATGTCCAATTTTTGCTGTGCTGTGTCTAGGTTGAGATGAAATGAACGCCGTGGACAGTTTTCAGCAAGTTGCAACATTGAAATGCAGAAATAAGCACTTTTCCATAAACAAGCTCTAAATCATGTTTGATGCACTCTGGATGTCCAATTTTTGCTGTGCTGTGTCTAGGTTGAGATGAAATGAACGCCGTGGACAGTTTTCAGCAAGTTGCAACATTGAAATGCAGAAATAAGCACTTTTCCATAAACAAGCTCTAAATCATGTTTGAAGCACTCTGGATAAAAAATGTTTTGTTATGTTTATTGAGATGTAATGAAACACTGTAGACTGTTTTCAGCAAGTTGCAACATTGAAATGCAGAAATAAGCACTTTTCCATAAACAAGCTCTAAATCATGTTTGATGCACTCTGGATGTCCAATTTTTGCTGTGCTGTGTCTAGTTGAGATGAAATGAACACCGTGGATAGTTTTCAGCAAGTTGCAACATTGAAATGCAGAAATAAGCACTTTTCCATAAACAAGCTCTAAATCATGTTTGATGCACTCTGGATGTCAAATGTTTTGTTGCTGTTTAGTTGAGATGTTATGAAACACTGTAGACTGTTTTCAGCAAGTTACAACATTGAAATGCAGAAATAAGCACTTTTCCATAAACAAGCTCTAAATCATGTTTGATGCACTCTGGATGTCCAATTTTTGCTGTGCTGTGTCTAGGTTGAGATGAAATGAACACCGTGGACAGTTTTCAGCAAGTTGCAACATTGAAATGCAGAAATAAGCACTTTTCCATAAACAAGCTCTAAATCATGTTTGATGCACTCTGGATGTCCAATTTTTGCTGTGCTGTGTCTAGGTTGAGATGAAATGAACACCGTGGACAGTTTTCAGCAAGTTGCAACATTGAAATGCAGAAATAAGCACTTTTCCATAAACAAGCTCTAAATCATGTTTGATGCACTCTGGATGTCCAATTTTTGCTGTGCTGTGTCTAGGTTGAGATGAAATGAACACCGTGGACAGTTTTCAGCAAGTTGCAACATTGAAATGCAGAAATAAGCACTTTTCCATAAACAAGCTCTAAATCATGTTTGATGCACTCTGGATGTCCAATTTTTGCTGTGCTGTGTCTAGGTTGAGATGAAATGAACACCGTGGACAGTTTTCAGCAAGTTGAAACATTGAAATGCAGAAATAAGCACTTTTCCATAAACAAGCTCTAAATCATGTTTGATGCACTCTGGATATCCAATTTTTGCTGTGCTGTGTCTAGTTGAGATGAAATGAACGCCGTGGATAGTTTTCAGCAAGTTGCAACATTGAAATGCAGAAATAAGCACTTTTCCATAAACAAGCTCTAAATCATGTTTGAAGCACTCTGGATAAAAAAATGTTTTTGTTATGTTTATTTGAGATGTTATGAAAACACTGTAGACTGTTTTCAGCAAGTTACAACATTGAAATGCAGAAATAAGCACTTTTCCATAAACAAGCTCTAAATCATGTTTGATGCACTCTGGATGTCCAATTTTTGCTGTGCTGTGTCTAGGTTGAGATGAAATGAACACCGTGGACAGTTTTCAGCAAGTTGCAACATTGAAATGCAGAAATAAGCACTTTTCCATAAACAAGCTCTAAATCATGTTTGATGCACTCTGGATAAAAAATGTTTTGCTGTGCTGTTCTAGTTGAGATGTAATGAAACACTGTGGACTAGTTTTCAGCAAGTTGCAACATTGAAATGCAGAAATAAGCACTTTTCCATAAACAAGCTCTAAATCATGTTTGATGCACTCTGGATGTCCAATTTTTGCTGTGCTGTGTCTAGTTGAGATGAAATGAACGCCGTGGACAGTTTTCAGCAAGTTGCAACATTGAAATGCAGAAATAAGCACTTTTCCATAAACAAGCTCTAAATCATGTTTGATGCACTCTGGATGTCCAATTTTTGCTGTGCTGTGTCTAGTTGAGATGAAATGAACGCCGTGGATAGTTTTCAGCAAGTTGCAACATTGAAATGCAGAAATAAGCACTTTTCCATAAACAAGCTCTAAATCATGTTTGAAGCACTCTGGATAAAAAAATGTTTTTGTTATGTTTATTGAGATGTATGAAACACTGTAGACTGTTTTCAGCAAGTTACAACATTGAAATGCAGAAATAAGCACTTTTCCATAAACAAGCTCTAAATCATGTTTGATGCACTCTGGATGTCCAATTTTTGCTGTGCTGTGTCTAGGTTGAGATGAAATGAACACCGTGGATAGTTTTCAGCAAGTTGCAACATTGAAATGCAGAAATAAGCACTTTTCCATAAACAAGCTCTAAATCATGTTTGATGCACTCTGGATGTCCAATTTTTGCTGTGCTGTGTCTAGTTGAGATGAAATGAACACCGTGGATAGTTTTCAGCAAGTTGCAACATTGAAATGCAGAAATAAGCACTTTTCCATAAACAAGCTCTAAATCATGTTTGATGCACTCTGGATGTCCAATTTTTGCTGTGCTGTGTCTAGTTGAGATGAAATGAACACCGTGGACAGTTTTCAGCAAGTTGCAACATTGAAATGCAGAAATAAGCACTTTTCCATAAACAAGCTCTAAATCATGTTTGAAGCACTCTGGATAAAAAATGTTTTTGTTATGTTTATTCGAGATGTTATGAAAACACTGTAGACTGTTTTCAGCAAGTTACAACATTGAAATGCAGAAATAAGCACTTTTCCATAAACAAGCTCTAAATCATGTTTGATGCACTCTGGATGTCCAATTTTTGCTGTGCTGTGTCTAGTTGAGATGAAATGAACACCGTGGACAGTTTTCAGCAAGTTGCAACATTGAAATGCAGAAATAAGCACTTTTCCATAAACAAGCTCTAAATCATGTTTGATGCACTCTGGATGTCCAATTTTTGCTGTGCTGTGTCTAGTTGAGATGAAATGAACACCGTGGACAGTTTTCAGCAAGTTGCAACATTGAAATGCAGAAATAAGCACTTTTCCATAAACAAGCTCTAAATCATGTTTGATGCACTCTGGATGTCCAATTTTTGCTGTGCTGTGTCTAGTTGAGATGAAATGAACACCGTGGACAGTTTTCAGCAAGTTGCAACATTGAAATGCAGAAATAAGCACTTTTCCATAAACAAGCTCTAAATCATGTTTGATGCACTCTGGATGTCCAATTTTTGCTGTGCTGTGTCTAGTTGAGATGAAATGAACGCCGTGGATAGTTTTCAGCAAGTTGCAACATTGAAATGCAGAAATAAGCACTTTTCCATAAACAAGCTCTAAATCATGTTTGATGCACTCTGGATGTCCAATTTTTGCTGTGCTGTGTCTAGTTGAGATGAATGAAACACTGTGGACTGTTTTCAGCAAGTTGCAACATTGAAATGCAGAAATAAGCACTTTTCCATAAACAAGCTCTAAATCATGTTTGATGCACTCTGGATGTCCAATTTTTGCTGTGCTGTGTCTAGGTTGAGATGAAATGAACACCGTGGACAGTTTTCAGCAAGTTGCAACATTGAAATGCAGAAATAAGCACTTTTCCATAAACAAGCTCTAAATCATGTTTGAAGCACTCTGGATAAAAAATGTTTTTGTTATGTTTATTTGAGATGTTATGAAAACACTGTAGACTGTTTTCAGCAAGTTACAACATTGAAATGCAGAAATAAGCACTTTTCCATAAACAAGCTCTAAATCATGTTTGATGCACTCTGGATGTCCAATTTTTGCTGTGCTGTGTCTAGGTTGAGATGAAATGAACACCGTGGACAGTTTTCAGCAAGTTGCAACATTGAAATGCAGAAATAAGCACTTTTCCATAAACAAGCTCTAAATCATGTTTGATGCACTCTGGATGTCCAATTTTTGCTGTGCTGTGTCTAGTTGAGATGAAATGAACACCGTGGACAGTTTTCAGCAAGTTGCAACATTGAAATGCAGAAATAAGCACTTTTCCATAAACAAGCTCTAAATCATGTTTGATGCACTCTGGATATCCAATTTTTGCTGTGCTGTTTAGTTGAGATGAAATGAACACCGTGGACTAGTTTTCAGCAAGTTGCAACATTGAAATGCAGAAATAAGCACTTTTCCATAAACAAGCTCTAAATCATGTTTGATGCACTCTGGATGTCCAATTTTTGCTGTGCTGTTCTAGTGAGGTGAAATGAACACCGTTGGACAGTTTTCAGCAAGTTGAAACATTTGAAATGCAAAAATAAGCATTTTTCATAAACAAGCTCTAAATCATGTTTGATGCACTCTGATATCCAATTTTCTGTCTGTGTCTAGTTGAGATAAAATGAACACCGTGGATATTTCAGCAAGTGCAACAACTGAAATGCAGAAATAAGCACTTTTCCATAAACAAGCTCTAAATAATGTTGATCACTCTGGATGTCCCAATTTTGATGTGCTTATTTTCTGCATTCAATGTTGCAACTTGCTGAAAACTAGTCACGGTGTTGCATTTCATCTCAACTAGACACAACACAGCAAAAATTGGATATCCAGAGTGCATCAAACATGATTAGAGCTTGTTTATGGAAAAGTGCTTATTTCTGCATTTCAATGTTGCAACTTGCTGAAAACTGTCCACGGCGTTCATTTCATCTCAACCTAGACACAGCACAGCAAAAATTGGACATCCAGAGTGCATCAAACATGATTTAGAGCTTGTTTATGGAAAAGTGCTTATTTCTGCATTTCAATGTTGCAACTTGCTGAAAACTATCCACAGTGTTTCATTTCATCTCAACTAGACACAGCACAGCAAAAATTTGACATCCAGAGTGCATCAAACATGATTTAGAGCTTGTTTATGGAAAAGTGCTTATTTCTGCATTTCAATGTTGCAACTTGCTGAAAACTGTCCACGGTGTTCATTTCATCTCAACTAGACACAGCACAGCAAAAATTGGACATCCAGAGTGCATCAAACATGATTTAGAGCTTGTTTATGGAAAAGTGCTTATTTCTGCATTTCAATGTTGCAACTTGCTGAAAACTGTCCACGGTGTTCATTTCATCTCAACCTAGACACAGCACAGCAAAAATTGGACATCCAGAGTGCATCAAACATGATTTAGAGCTTGTTTATGGAAAAGTGCTTATTTCTGCATTTCAATGTTGTAACTTGCTGAAAACAGTCTACAGTGTTTTCATAACATCTCAATAAACATAACAAAACATTTTTTATCCAGAGTGCTTCAAACATGATTTAGAGCTTGTTTATGGAAAAGTGCTTATTTCTGCATTTCAATGTTGCAACTTGCTGAAAACTGTCCACGGTGTTCATTTCATCTCAACCTAGACACAGCACAGCAAAAATTGGACATCCAGAGTGCATCAAACATGATTTAGAGCTTGTTTATGGAAAAGTGCTTATTTCTGCATTTCAATGTTGCAACTTGCTGAAAACAGTCCACGGTGTTCATTACATCTCAACTAGACACAGCACAGCAAAAATTGGAATCCAGAGTGCATCAAACATGATTTAGAGCTTGTTTATGGAAAAGTGCTTATTTCTGCATTTCAATGTTGCAACTTGCTGAAAACTGTCCACGGTGTTCATTTCATCTCAACTAGACACAGCACAGCAAAAATTGGACATCCAGAGTGCATCAAACATGATTTAGAGCTTGTTTATGGAAAAGTGCTTATTTCTGCATTTCAATGTTGCAACTTGCTGAAAACTGTCCACGGTGTTCATTTCATCTCAACCTAGACACAGCACAGCAAAAATTGGACATCCAGAGTGCATCAAACATGATTTAGAGCTTGTTTATGGAAAAGTGCTTATTTCTGCATTTCAATGTTGCAACTTGCTGAAAACTGTCCACGGTGTTCATTTCATCTCAACTAGACACAGCACAGCAAAAATTGGACATCCAGAGTGCATCAAACATGATTTAGAGCTTGTTTATGGAAAAGTGCTTATTTCTGCATTTCAATGTTGCAACTTGCTGAAAACTGTCCACGGTGTTCATTTCATCTCAACTAGACACAGCACAGCAAAAATTGGACATCCAGAGTGCATCAAACATGATTTAGAGCTTGTTTATGGAAAAGTGCTTATTTCTGCATTTCAATGTTGCAACTTGCTGAAAACTGTCCACAGTGTTCATTTCATCTCAACTAAACAGCACAAAAATTGGATATCCAGAGTGCATCAAACATGATTTAGAGCTTGTTTATGGAAAAGTGCTTATTTCTGCATTTCAATGTTGCAACTTGCTGAAAACTGTCCACGGCGTTCATTTCATCTCAACTAGACAGCACAGCAAAAATTGGACATCCAGAGTGCATCAAACATGATTTAGAGCTTGTTTATGGAAAAGTGCTTATTTCTGCATTTCAATGTTGCAACTTGCTGAAAACTGTCCACGGTGTTCATTTCATCTCAACCTAGACACAGCACAGCAAAAATTGGACATCCAGAGTGCATCAAACATGATTTAGAGCTTGTTTATGGAAAAGTGCTTATTTCTGCATTTCAATGTTGCAACTTGCTGAAAACTATCCACGGTGTTCATTTCATCTCAACCTAGACACAGCACAGCAAAAATTGGACATCCAGAGTGCATCAAACATGATTTAGAGCTTGTTTATGGAAAAGTGCTTATTTCTGCATTTCAATGTTGCAACTTGCTGAAAACAGTCTACAGTGTTTCATAACATCTCGAATAAACATAACAAAAACATTTTTTTATCCAGAGTGCTTCAAACATGATTTAGAGCTTGTTTATGGAAAAGTGCTTATTTCTGCATTTCAATGTTGCAACTTGCTGAAAACTATCCACGGCGTTCATTTCATCTCAACTAGACACAGCACAGCAAAAATTGGACATCCAGAGTGCATCAAACATGATTTAGAGCTTGTTTATGGAAAAGTGCTTATTTCTGCATTTCAATGTTGCAACTTGCTGAAAACTGTCCACGGTGTTCATTTCATCTCAACTAGACACAGCACAGCAAAAATTGGACATCCAGAGTGCATCAAACATGATTTAGAGCTTGTTTATGGAAAAGTGCTTATTTCTGCATTTCAATGTTGTAACTTGCTGAAAACAGTCTACAGTGTTTCATAACATCTCAAATAAACATAACAAAAACATTTTTTATCCAGAGTGCTTCAAACATGATTTAGAGCTTGTTTATGGAAAAGTGCTTATTTCTGCATTTCAATGTTGCAACTTGCTGAAAACTGTCCACGGTGTTCATTTCATCTCAACCTAGACACAGCACAGCAAAAATTGGACATCCAGAGTGCATCAAACATGATTTAGAGCTTGTTTATGGAAAAGTGCTTATTTCTGCATTTCAATGTTGTAACTTGCTGAAAACAGTCTACAGTGTTTTCATAACATCTCAAATAAACATAACAAAAACATTTTTTATCCAGAGTGCTTCAAACATGATTTAGAGCTTGTTTATGGAAAAGTGCTTATTTCTGCATTTCAATGTTGCAACTTGCTGAAAACTATCCACGGTGTTCATTTCATCTCAACTAGACACAGCACAGCAAAAATTGGACATCCAGAGTGCATCAAACATGATTTAGAGCTTGTTTATGGAAAAGTGCTTATTTCTGCATTTCAATGTTGCAACTTGCTGAAAACTGTCCACGGTGTTCATTTCATCTCAACCTAGACACAGCACAGCAAAAATTGGACATCCAGAGTGCATCAAACATGATTTAGAGCTTGTTTATGGAAAAGTGCTTATTTCTGCATTTCAATGTTGCAACTTGCTGAAAACTGTCCACGGTGTTCATTTCATCTCAACTAGACACAGCACAGCAAAAATTGGACATCCAGAGTGCATCAAACATGATTTAGAGCTTGTTTATGGAAAAGTGCTTATTTCTGCATTTCAATGTTGCAACTTGCTGAAAACTGTCCACGGTGTTCATTTCATCTCAACTAGACACAGCACAGCAAAAATTGGACATCCAGAGTGCATCAAACATGATTTAGAGCTTGTTTATGGAAAAGTGCTTATTTCTGCATTTCAATGTTGCAACTTGCTGAAAACTGTCCACGGTGTTCATTTCATCTCAACCTAGACACAGCACAGCAAAAATTGGACATCCAGAGTGCATCAAACATGATTTAGAGCTTGTTTATGGAAAAGTGCTTATTTCTGCATTTCAATGTTGTAACTTGCTGAAAACAGTCTACAGTGTTTTCATAACATCTCAAATAAACATAACAAAAACATTTTTTTATCCAGAGTGCTTCAAACATGATTTAGAGCTTGTTTATGGAAAAGTGCTTATTTCTGCATTTCAATGTTGCAACTTGCTGAAAACTATCCACGGCGTTCATTTCATCTCAACTATAGACAGCACAGCAAAAATTGGACATCCAGAGTGCATCAAAACATGATTTAGAGCTTGTTTATGGAAAAGTGCTTATTTCTGCATTTCAATGTTGCAACTTGCTGAAAACTAGTCCACGGTGTTCATTTCATCTCAACTAGACACAGCACAGCAAAAATTGGATATCCAGAGTGCATCAAACATGATTTAGAGCTTGTTTATGGAAAAGTGCTTATTTCTGCATTTCAATGTTGCAACTTGCTGAAAACTATCCACGGTGTTCATTTCATCTCAACTAGACACAGCACAGCAAAAATTGGACATCCAGAGTGCATCAAACATGATTTAGAGCTTGTTTATGGAAAAGTGCTTATTTCTGCATTTCAATGTTGCAACTTGCTGAAAACTGTCCACGGTGTTCATTTCATCTCAACTAGACACAGCACAGCAAAAATTGGACATCCAGAGTGCATCAAACATGATTTAGAGCTTGTTTATGGAAAAGTGCTTATTTCTGCATTTCAATGTTGCAACTTGCTGAAAACTATCCACGGTGTTCATTTCATCTCAACTAGACACAGCACAGCAAAAATTGGACATCCAGAGTGCATCAAACATGATTTAGAGCTTGTTTATGGAAAAGTGCTTATTTCTGCATTTCAATGTTGCAACTTGCTGAAAACTGTCCACGGTGTTCATTTCATCTCAACCTAGACACAGCACAGCAAAAATTGGACATCCAGAGTGCATCAAACATGATTTAGAGCTTGTTTATGGAAAAGTGCTTATTTCTGCATTTCAATGTTGTAACTTGCTGAAAACAGTCTACAGTGTTTTCATAACATCTCAAATAAACATAACAAAAACATTTTTTATCCAGAGTGCTTCAAACATGATTTAGAGCTTGTTTATGGAAAAGTGCTTATTTCTGCATTTCAATGTTGCAACTTGCTGAAAACTATCCACGGCGTTCATTTCATCTCAACTATAGACAGCACAGCAAAAATTGGACATCCAGAGTGCATCAAACATGATTTAGAGCTTGTTTATGGAAAAGTGCTTATTTCTGCATTTCAATGTTGCAACTTGCTGAAAACTGTCCACGGTGTTCATTTCATCTCAACCTAGACACAGCACAGCAAAAATTGGACATCCAGAGTGCATCAAACATGATTTAGAGCTTGTTTATGGAAAAGTGCTTATTTCTGCATTTCAATGTTGCAACTTGCTGAAAACTATCCACGGTGTTCATTTATCTCAACTAGACACAGCACAGCAAAAATTGGATATCCAGAGTGCATCAAACATGATTTAGAGCTTGTTTATGGAAAAGTGCTTATTTCTGCATTTCAATGTTGCAACTTGCTGAAAACTGTCCACGGTGTTCATTTCATCTCAACCTAGACACAGCACAGCAAAAATTGGACATCCAGAGTGCATCAAACATGATTTAGAGCTTGTTTATGGAAAAGTGCTTATTTCTGCATTTCAATGTTGTAACTTGCTGAAAACAGTCTACAGTGTTTTCATAACATCTCAAATAAACATAACAAAAACATTTTTTTATCCAGAGTGCTTCAAACATGATTTAGAGCTTGTTTATGGAAAAGTGCTTATTTCTGCATTTCAATGTTGCAACTTGCTGAAAACTATCCACGGTGTTCATTTTATCTCAACTAGACACAGCACAGCAAAAATTGGATATCCAGAGTGCATCAAACATGATTTAGAGCTTGTTTATGGAAAAGTGCTTATTTTTGCATTTCAATGTTTCAACTTGCTGAAAACTGTCCACGGTGTTCATTTCATCTCAACCTAGACACAGCACAGCAAAAATTGGACATCCAGAGTGCATCAAACATGATTTAGAGCTTGTTTATGGAAAAGTGCTTATTTCTGCATTTCAATGTTGCAACTTGCTGAAAACTAGTCCACGGTGTTTCATTTCATCTCAACTAGAACAGCACAGCAAAAATTGGACATCCAGAGTGCATCAAACATGATTTAGAGCTTGTTTATGGAAAAGTGCTTATTTCTGCATTTCAATGTTGCAACTTGCTGAAAACTAGTCCACGGTGTTCATTTCATCTCAACTAAACAGCACAGCAAAAATTGGATATCCAGAGTGCATCAAACATGATTTAGAGCTTGTTTATGGAAAAGTGCTTATTTCTGCATTTCAATGTTGCAACTTGCTGAAAACTGTCCACGGTGTTCATTTCATCTCAACCTAGACACAGCACAGCAAAAATTGGACATCCAGAGTGCATCAAACATGATTTAGAGCTTGTTTATGGAAAAGTGCTTATTTCTGCATTTCAATGTTGCAACTTGCTGAAAACTATCCACGGCGTTCATTTCATCTCAACTAGACAGCACAGCAAAAATTGGACATCCAGAGTGCATCAAACATGATTTAGAGCTTGTTTATGGAAAAGTGCTTATTTCTGCATTTCAATGTTGCAACTTGCTGAAAACAGTCTACAGTGTTTCATTACATCTCAACTAAACATAACAAAAACATTTTTTATCCAGAGTGCATCAAACATGATTTAGAGCTTGTTTATGGAAAAGTGCTTATTTCTGCATTTCAATGTTGCAACTTGCTGAAAACTATCCACGGTGTTCATTTCATCTCAACTAGACACAGCACAGCAAAAATTGGACATCCAGAGTGCATCAAACATGATTTAGAGCTTGTTTATGGAAAAGTGCTTATTTCTGCATTTCAATGTTGCAACTTGCTGAAAACTGTCCACGGTGTTCATTTCATCTCAACCTAGACACAGCACAGCAAAAATTGGACATCCAGAGTGCATCAAACATGATTTAGAGCTTGTTTATGGAAAAGTGCTTATTTCTGCATTTCAATGTTGTAACTTGCTGAAAACAGTCTACAGTGTTTTCATAACATCTCGAATAAACATAACAAAAACATTTTTTATCCAGAGTGCTTCAAACATGATTTAGAGCTTGTTTATGGAAAAGTGCTTATTTCTGCATTTCAATGTTGCAACTTGCTGAAAACTATCCACGGCGTTCATTTCATCTCAACTAGACACAGCACAGCAAAAATTGGACATCCAGAGTGCATCAAACATGATTTAGAGCTTGTTTATGGAAAAGTGCTTATTTCTGCATTTCAATGTTGCAACTTGCTGAAAACTGTCCACGGTGTTCATTTCATCTCAACCTAGACACAGCACAGCAAAAATTGGACATCCAGAGTGCATCAAACATGATTTAGAGCTTGTTTATGGAAAAGTGCTTATTTCTGCATTTCAATGTTGTAACTTGCTGAAAACAGTCTACAGTGTTTTCATAACATCTCAAATAGAACAGCACAGCAAAAATTGGTTATCCAGAGTGCATCAAACATGATTTAGAGCTTGTTTATGGAAAAGTGCTTATTTCTGCATTTCAATGTTGCAACTTGCTGAAAACAGTCTACAGTGTTTCATTACATCTCAACTAAACATAACAAAAACATTTTTTATCCAGAGTGCTTCAAACATGATTTAGAGCTTGTTTATGGAAAAGTGCTTATTTCTGCATTTCAATGTTGCAACTTGCTGAAAACTGTCCACGGTGTTCATTTCATCTCAACTAGACACAGCACAGCAAAAATTGGACATCCAGAGTGCATCAAACATGATTTAGAGCTTGTTTATGGAAAAGTGCTTATTTCTGCATTTCAATGTTGCAACTTGCTGAAAACTGTCCACGGCGTTCATTTCATCTCAACCTAGACACAGCACAGCAAAAATTGGACATCCAGAGTGCATCAAACATGATTTAGAGCTTGTTTATGGAAAAGTGCTTATTTCTGCATTTCAATGTTGCAACTTGCTGAAAACTAGTCCACGGTGTTCATTTCATCTCAACTAGAACAGCACAGCAAAAATTGGACATCCAGAGTGCATCAAACATGATTTAGAGCTTGTTTATGGAAAAGTGCTTATTTCTGCATTTCAATGTTGCAACTTGCTGAAAACTGTCCACGGTGTTCATTTCATCTCAACCTAGACACAGCACAGCAAAAATTGGACATCCAGAGTGCATCAAACATGATTTAGAGCTTGTTTATGGAAAAGTGCTTATTTCTGCATTTCAATGTTGTAACTTGCTGAAAACAGTCTACAGTGTTTTCATAACATCTCGAATAAACATAACAAAAACATTTTTTTATCCAGAGTGCTTCAAACATGATTTAGAGCTTGTTTATGGAAAAGTGCTTATTTCTGCATTTCAATGTTGCAACTTGCTGAAAACTATCCACGGCGTTCATTTTATCTCAACTAGACACAGCACAGCAAAAATTGGACATCCAGAGTGCATCAAACATGATTTAGAGCTTGTTTATGGAAAAGTGCTTATTTCTGCATTTCAATGTTGCAACTTGCTGAAAACTGTCCACGGTGTTCATTTCATCTCAACCTAGACACAGCACAGCAAAAATTGGACATCCAGAGTGCATCAAACATGATTTAGAGCTTGTTTATGGAAAAGTGCTTATTTCTGCATTTCAATGTTGTAACTTGCTGAAAACAGTCTACAGTGTTTTCATAACATCTCAAATAAACATAACAAAAACATTTTTTATCCAGAGTGCTTCAAACATGATTTAGAGCTTGTTTATGGAAAAGTGCTTATTTCTGCATTTCAATGTTGCAACTTGCTGAAAACTATCCACGGCGTTCATTTCATCTCAACTAGACACAGCACAGCAAAAATTGGACATCCAGAGTGCATCAAACATGATTTAGAGCTTGTTTATGGAAAAGTGCTTATTTCTGCATTTCAATGTTGCAACTTGCTGAAAACTAGTCCACGGTGTTCATTTCATCTCAACTAGACACAGCACAGCAAA
Source organism: Oncorhynchus kisutch (assembly GCF_002021735.2). Lineage (NCBI taxonomy): Eukaryota > Metazoa > Chordata > Actinopteri > Salmoniformes > Salmonidae > Oncorhynchus > Oncorhynchus kisutch. The sequence continues at coordinate 5,577 of NW_022262088.1, read as the reverse complement.
AATTGGACATCCAGAGTGCATCAAACATGATTTAGAGCTTGTTTATGGAAAAGTGCTTATTTCTGCATTTCAATGTTGCAACTTGCTGAAAACTAGTCCACGGTGTTCATTTCATCTCAACTAGACACAGCACAGCAAAAATTGGACATCCAGAGTGCATCAAACATGATTTAGAGCTTGTTTATGGAAAAGTGCTTATTTCTGCATTTCAATGTTGCAACTTGCTGAAAACTAGTCCACGGTGTTCATTTATCTCAACTAGACACAGCACAGCAAAAATTGGACATCCAGAGTGCATCAAACATGATTTAGAGCTTGTTTATGGAAAAGTGCTTATTTCTGCATTTCAATGTTGCAACTTGCTGAAAACTGTCCACGGTGTTCATTTCATCTCAACCTAGACACAGCACAGCAAAAATTGGACATCCAGAGTGCATCAAACATGATTTAGAGCTTGTTTATGGAAAAGTGCTTATTTCTGCATTTCAATGTTGTAACTTGCTGAAAACAGTCTACAGTGTTTTCATAACATCTCGAATAAACATAACAAAAACATTTTTTTATCCAGAGTGCTTCAAACATGATTTAGAGCTTGTTTATGGAAAAGTGCTTATTTCTGCATTTCAATGTTGCAACTTGCTGAAAACTGTCCACGGTGTTCATTTCATCTCAACTAGACACAGCACAGCAAAAATTGGACATCCAGAGTGCATCAAACATGATTTAGAGCTTGTTTATGGAAAAGTGCTTATTTCTGCATTTCAATGTTGTAACTTGCTGAAAACAGTCTACAGTGTTTTCATAACATCTCAAATAAACATAACAAAAACATTTTTTTATCCAGAGTGCTTCAAACATGATTTAGAGCTTGTTTATGGAAAAGTGCTTATTTCTGCATTTCAATGTTGCAACTTGCTGAAAACTATCCACGGCGTTCATTTCATCTCAACTAGACACAGCACAGCAAAAATTGGACATCCAGAGTGCATCAAACATGATTTAGAGCTTGTTTATGGAAAAGTGCTTATTTCTGCATTTCAATGTTGCAACTTGCTGAAAACTGTCCACGGTGTTCATTTCATCTCAACCTAGACACAGCACAGCAAAAATTGGACATCCAGAGTGCATCAAACATGATTTAGAGCTTGTTTATGGAAAAGTGCTTATTTCTGCATTTCAATGTTGCAACTTGCTGAAAACTATCCACGGTGTTCATTTCATCTCAACTAGACACAGCACAGCAAAAATTGGACATCCAGAGTGCATCAAACATGATTTAGAGCTTGTTTATGGAAAAGTGCTTATTTCTGCATTTCAATGTTGTAACTTGCTGAAAACAGTCTACAGTGTTTTCATAACATCTCGAATAAACATAACAAAACATTTTTTTATCCAGAGTGCTTCAAACATGATTTAGAGCTTGTTTATGGAAAAGTGCTTATTTCTGCATTTCAATGTTGCAACTTGCTGAAAACTGTCCACGGCGTTCATTTCATCTCAACTAGACACAGCACAGCAAAAATTGGACATCCAGAGTGCATCAAAACATGATTTAGAGCTTGTTTATGGAAAAGTGCTTATTTCTGCATTTCAATGTTGCAACTTGCTGAAAACTAGTCCACGGTGTTCATTTCATCTCAACTAGACACAGCACAGCAAAAATTGGACATCCAGAGTGCATCAAACATGATTTAGAGCTTGTTTATGGAAAAGTGCTTATTTCTGCATTTCAATGTTGCAACTTGCTGAAAACTGTCCACGGTGTTCATTTCATCTCAACTAGACACAGCACAGCAAAAATTGGACATCCAGAGTGCATCAAACATGATTTAGAGCTTGTTTATGGAAAAGTGCTTATTTCTGCATTTCAATGTTGCAACTTGCTGAAAACTGTCCACGGTGTTCATTTCATCTCAACCTAGACACAGCACAGCAAAAATTGGACATCCAGAGTGCATCAAACATGATTTAGAGCTTGTTTATGGAAAAGTGCTTATTTCTGCATTTCAATGTTGTAACTTGCTGAAAACAGTCTACAGTGTTTTCATAACATCTCGAATAAACATAACAAAAACATTTTTTTATCCAGAGTGCTTCAAACATGATTTAGAGCTTGTTTATGGAAAAGTGCTTATTTCTGCATTTCAATGTTGCAACTTGCTGAAAACTATCCACGGTGTTCATTTCATCTCAACCTAGACACAGCACAGCAAAAATTGGACATCCAGAGTGCATCAAACATGATTTAGAGCTTGTTTATGGAAAAGTGCTTATTTCTGCATTTCAATGTTGCAACTTGCTGAAAACTGTCCACGGTGTTCATTTCATCTCAACCTAGACACAGCACAGCAAAAATTGGACATCCAGAGTGCATCAAACATGATTTAGAGCTTGTTTATGGAAAAGTGCTTATTTCTGCATTTCAATGTTGCAACTTGCTGAAAACTAGTCCACGGTGTTCATTTCATCTCAACTAAACATAACAAAAACATTTTTTTATCCAGAGTGCATCAAACATGATTTAGAGCTTGTTTATGGAAAAGTGCTTATTTCTGCATTTCAATGTTGCAACTTGCTGAAAACTGTCCACGGCGTTCATTTCATCTCAACCTAGACACAGCACAGCAAAAATTGGACATCCAGAGTGCATCAAACATGATTTAGAGCTTGTTTATGGAAAAGTGCTTATTTCTGCATTTCAATGTTGCAACTTGCTGAAAACAGTCTACAGTGTTTTCATAACATCTCGAATAAACATAACAAAAACATTTTTTTATCCAGAGTGCTTCAAACATGATTTAGAGCTTGTTTATGGAAAAGTGCTTATTTCTGCATTTCAATGTTGCAACTTGCTGAAAACTATCCACGGTGTTCATTTTATCTCAACTAGACACAGCACAGCAAAAATTGGATATCCAGAGTGCATCAAACATGATTTAGAGCTTGTTTATGGAAAAGTGCTTATTTCTGCATTTCAATGTTTCAACTTGCTGAAAACTGTCCACGGTGTTCATTTCATCTCAACCTAGACACAGCACAGCAAAAATTGGACATCCAGAGTGCATCAAACATGATTTAGAGCTTGTTTATGGAAAAGTGCTTATTTCTGCATTTCAATGTTGTAACTTGCTGAAAACAGTCTACAGTGTTTTCATAACATCTCAAATAAACATAACAAAAACATTTTTTTATCCAGAGTGCTTCAAACATGATTTAGAGCTTGTTTATGGAAAAGTGCTTATTTCTGCATTTCAATGTTGCAACTTGCTGAAAACTATCCACGGCGTTCATTTCATCTCAACTATAGACAGCACAGCAAAATTGGACATCCAGAGTGCATCAAACATGATTTAGAGCTTGTTTATGGAAAAGTGCTTATTTTCTGCATTTCAATGTTGCAACTTGCTGAAAACTGTCCACGGTGTTCATTTCATCTCAACTAGACACAGCACAGCAAAAATTGGACATCCAGAGTGCATCAAACATGATTTAGAGCTTGTTTATGGAAAAGTGCTTATTTCTGCATTTCAATGTTGCAACTTGCTGAAAACTATCCACGGGTTCATTTCATCTCAACTAGACACAGCACAGCAAAAATTGGACATCCAGAGTGCATCAAACATGATTTAGAGCTTGTTTATGGAAAAGTGCTTATTTCTGCATTTCAATGTTGCAACTTGCTGAAAACTGTCCACGGTGTTCATTTCATCTCAACCTAGACACAGCACAGCAAAAATTGGACATCCAGAGTGCATCAAACATGATTTAGAGCTTGTTTATGGAAAAGTGCTTATTTCTGCATTTCAATGTTGCAACTTGCTGAAAACTGTCCACAGTGTTCATTTCATCTCAACCTAGACACAGCACAGCAAAAATTGGACATCCAGAGTGCATCAAACATGATTTAGAGCTTGTTTATGGAAAAGTGCTTATTTCTGCATTTCAATGTTGCAACTTGCTGAAAACTGTCCACGTGTTCATTTCATCTCAACCTAGACACAGCACAGCAAAAATTGGACATCCAGAGTGCATCAAACATGATTTAGAGCTTGTTATGGAAAAGTGCTTATTTCTGCATTTCAATGTTTGCAACTTGCTGAAAACTGTCCACAGTGTTCATTTCATCTCAACTAGACACAGCACAGCAAAAATTGGACATCCAGAGTGCATCAAACATGATTAGAGCTTGTTTATGGAAAAGTGCTTATTTCTGCATTTCAATGTTGCAACTTGCTGAAAACTGTCCACGGCGTTCATTTCATCTCAACTAGACACAGCACAGCAAAAATTGGACATCCAGAGTGCATCAAACATGATTTAGAGCTTGTTTATGGAAAAGTGCTTATTTCTGCATTTCAATGTTGCAACTTGCTGAAAACTGTCCACAGGTGTTCATTTCATCTCAACCTAGACACAGCACAGCAAAATTGGACATCCAGAGTGCATCAAACATGATTTAGAGCTTGTTTATGGAAAAGTGCTTATTTCTGCATTTCAATGTTGCAACTTGCTGAAAAACTATCCACGGTGTTCATTTCATCTCAACTAGACACAGCACAGCAAAAATTGGATATCCAGAGTGCATCAAACATGATTTAGAGCTTGTTTATGGAAAAGTGCTTATTTCTGCATTTCAATGTTGCAACTTGCTGAAAACTATCCACGGTGTTCATTTCATCTCAACCTAGACACAGCACAGCAAAAATTGGACATCCAGAGTGCATCAAACATGATTTAGAGCTTGTTTATGGAAAAGTGCTTATTTCTGCATTTCAATGTTGTAACTTGCTGAAAACAGTCTACAGTGTTTTCATAAACATCTCAAATAAACATAACAAAAACATTTTTTTATCCAGAGTGCTTCAAACATGATTTAGAGCTTGTTTATGGAAAAGTGCTTATTTCTGCATTTCAATGTTGCAACTTGCTGAAAACTATCCACGGTGTTCATTTTATCTCAACTAGACACAGCACAGCAAAATTGGATATCCAGAGTGCATCAAACATGATTTAGAGCTTGTTTATGGAAAAGTGCTTATTTTGCATTTCAATGTTTCAACTTGCTGGAAAACTGTCCACGGTGTTCATTTCATCTCAACCTAGACACAGCACAGCAAAAATTGGACATCCAGAGTGCATCAAACATGATTTAGAGCTTGTTTATGGAAAAGTGCTTATTTCTGCATTTCAATGTTGCAACTTGCTGAAAACATCCACGGTGTTCATTACATCTCAAATAAACATAACAAAAATTTTTTATCCAGAGTGCATCAAACATGATTTAGAGCTTGTTTATGGAAAAGTGCTTATTTCTGCATTTCAATGTTGCAACTTGCTGAAAAAGTCTACAGTGTTTTAACATCTCAATAAAACAGCACAAAAACATTTTTTATCCAGAGTGCATCAAACATGATTTAGAGCTTGTTTATGGAAAAGTGCTTATTTCTGCATTTCAATGTTGCAACTTGCTGAAAACTATCCACGGCGTTCATTTCATCTCAACTAGACACAGCACAGCAAAAATTGGAACCTGGACATCAGAGTGCATCAAACATGATTAGAGCTTTTTTATGGAAA
>NW_022262087.1:0-56993 GCF_002021735.2 Oncorhynchus kisutch | reverse complement strand
CCTTATTTCTGCATTTCAATGTTGTAACTTGCTGAAAAACAGTCACAGTTTTTCATAACATCTCGAATAAATCATAACAAAAAACATTTTTTTATCCAGAGTGCATCAAACATGATTTAGAGCTTGTTTATGGAAAAGTGCTTATTTCTGCATTTCAATGTTGTAACTTGCTGAAAACAGTCTACAGTGTTTTCATAACATCTCGAATAAACATAACAAAAAACATTTTTTATCCAGAGTGCTTCAAACATGATTAGAGCTTGTTTATGGAAAAGTGCTTATTTCTGCATTTCAATGTTGCAACTTGCTGAAAACTGTCCACGGCGTTCATTTCATCTCAACTAGACACAGCACAGCAAAATTGGACATCCAGAGTGCATCAAACATGATTTAGAGCTTGTTTATGGAAAAGTGCTTATTTCTGCATTTCAATGTTGCAACTTGCTGAAAACTGTCCACGGTGTTCATTTTATCTCAACTAGACACAGCACAGCAAAAATTGGACATCCAGAGTGCATCAAACATGATTTAGAGCTTGTTTATGGAAAAGTGCTTATTTCTGCATTTCAATGTTGCAACTTGCTGAAAACTGTCCACGGCGTTCATTTCATCTCAACTAGACACAGCACAGCAAAAAATTGGACATCCAGAGTGCATCAAACATGATTTAGAGCTTGTTTATGGAAAAGTGCTTATTTCTGCATTTCAATGTTGCAACTTGCTGAAAACAGTCACAGTGTTTCATAACATCTCAATAAACAGCAAAAACATTTTTTATCCAGAGTGCATCAAACATGATTTAGAGCTTGTTTATGGAAAAGTGCTTATTTCTGCATTTCAATGTTGCAACTTGCTGAAAACTGTCCACGGTGTTCATTTCATCTCAACTAGACACAGCACAACAAAAATTGGACATCCAGAGTGCATCAAACATGATTTAGAGCTTGTTTATGGAAAAGTGCTTATTTCTGCATTTCAATGTTGCAACTTGCTGAAAACTGTCCACGGCGTTCATTTCATCTCAACTAGACACAGCACAGCAAAAATTGGACATCCAGAGTGCTTCAAACATGATTTAGAGCTTGTTTATGGAAAAGTGCTTATTTCTGCATTTCAATGTTGCAACTTGCTGAAAACTATCCACGGCGTTCATTTCATCTCAACTAGACACAGCACAGCAAAAATTGGACATCCAGAGTGCATCAAACATGATTTAGAGCTTGTTTATGGAAAAGTGCTTATTTCTGCATTTCAATGTTGTAACTTGCTGAAAACAGTCTACAGTGTTTTCATAACATCTCGAATAAACATACAAAAAAATTTTTTATCCAGAGTGCTTCAAACATGATTTAGAGCTTGTTTATGGAAAAGTGCTTATTTCTGCATTTCAATGTTGCAACTTGCTGAAAACTGTCCACGGTGTTCATTTAATCTCAACTAGACACAGCACAGCAAAATTGGACATCCAGAGTGCATCAAACATGATTTAGAGCTTGTTTATGGAAAAGTGCTTATTTCTGCATTTCAATGTTGCAACTTGCTGAAAACTGTCCACGGCGTTCATTTCATCTCAACTAGACACAGCACAGCAAAAATTGGACATCCAGAGTGCATCAAACATGATTTAGAGCTTGTTTATGGAAAAGTGCTTATTTCTGCATTTCAATGTTGCAACTTGCTGAAAACAGTCTACAGTGTTTTCATAACATCTCGAATAAACATAACAAAAAATTTTTTATCCAGAGTGCATCAAACATGATTTAGAGCTTGTTTATGGAAAAGTGCTTATTTCTGCATTTCAATGTTGCAACTTGCTGAAAACAGTCTACAGTGTTTTCATAACATCTCAATAAACACAGCACAAAAAATTTTTTATCCAGAGTGCATCAAACATGATTTAGAGCTTGTTTATGGAAAAGTGCTTATTTCTGCATTTCAATGTTGCAACTTGCTGAAAACTGTCCACGGTGTTCATTTCATCTCAACTAGACACAGCACAGCAAAAATTGGACATCCAGAGTGCATCAAACATGATTTAGAGCTTGTTTATGGAAAAGTGCTTATTTCTGCATTTCAATGTTGCAACTTGCTGAAAACAGTCCACAGTGTTCATTTCATCTCAACTAGACACAGCACAAAAAATTTTTATCCAGAGTGCATCAAACATGATTTAGAGCTTGTTTATGGAAAAGTGCTTATTTCTGCATTTCAATGTTGCAACTTGCTGAAAACTGTCCACGGTGTTCATTTCATCTCAACTAGACACAGCACAGCAAAAATTGGACATCCAGAGTGCATCAAACATGATTTAGAGCTTGTTTATGGAAAAGTGCTTATTTCTGCATTTCAATGTTGCAACTTGCTGAAAACTGTCCACGGTGTTCATTTCATCTCAACTAGACACAGCACAGCAAAAATTGGACATCCAGAGTGCATCAAACATGATTTAGAGCTTGTTTATGGAAAAGTGCTTATTTCTGCATTTCAATGTTGCAACTTGCTGAAAACAGTCTACAGTGTTTTCATAACATCTCGAATAACACATAACAAAAACATTTTTTATCCAGAGTGCATCAAACATGATTTAGAGCTTGTTTATGGAAAAGTGCTTATTTCTGCATTTCAATGTTGTAACTTGCTGAAAACAGTCTACAGTGTTTTCATAACATCTCGAATAAACATAACAAAAAACATTTTTTATCCAGAGTGCTTCAAACATGATTTAGAGCTTGTTTATGGAAAAGTGCTTATTTCTGCATTTCAATGTTGCAACTTGCTGAAAACTGTCCACGGCGTTCATTTCATCTCAACTAGACACAGCACAGCAAAAATTGGACATCCAGAGTGCATCAAACATGATTTAGAGCTTGTTTATGGAAAAGTGCTTATTTCTGCATTTCAATGTTGCAACTTGCTGAAAACTGTCCACGGTGTTCATTTCATCTCAACTAGACACAGCACAGCAAAAATTGGACATCCAGAGTGCATCAAACATGATTTAGAGCTTGTTTATGGAAAAGTGCTTATTTCTGCATTTCAATGTTGTAACTTGCTGAAAACAGTCTACAGTGTTTTCATAACATCTCGAATAAACATAACAAAAAATTTTTTATCCAGAGTGCATCAAACATGATTTAGAGCTTGTTTATGGAAAAGTGCTTATTTCTGCATTTCAATGTTGCAACTTGCTGAAAACTGTCCACGGTGTTCATTTCATCTCAACTAGACACAGCACAGCAAAAATTGGACATCCAGAGTGCATCAAACATGATTTAGAGCTTGTTTATGGAAAAGTGCTTATTTCTGCATTTCAATGTTGCAACTTGCTGAAAACTGTCCACGGTGTTCATAACATCTCAATAGAACAGCACAAAAAATTGGACATCCAGAGTGCATCAAACATGATTTAGAGCTTGTTTATGGAAAAGTGCTTATTTCTGCATTTCAATGTTGCAACTTGCTGAAAACAGTCTACAGTGTTTTCATAACATCTCGAATAAACATAACAAAAAATTTTTTATCCAGAGTGCATCAAACATGATTTAGAGCTTGTTTATGGAAAAGTGCTTATTTCTGCATTTCAATGTTGCAACTTGCTGAAAACTGTCCACGGCGTTCATTTCATCTCAACTAGACACAGCACAGCAAAAATTGGACATCCAGAGTGCATCAAACATGATTTAGAGCTTGTTTATGGAAAAGTGCTTATTTCTGCATTTCAATGTTGCAACTTGCTGAAAACTGTCCACGGTGTTCATTTCATCTCAACTAGACACAGCACAGCAAAAATTGGACATCCAGAGTGCATCAAACATGATTTAGAGCTTGTTTATGGAAAAGTGCTTATTTCTGCATTTCAATGTTGCAACTTGCTGAAAACTGTCCACGGTGTTCATTTCATCTCAACTAGACACAGCACAGCAAAAATTGGACATCCAGAGTGCATCAAACATGATTTAGAGCTTGTTTATGGAAAAGTGCTTATTTCTGCATTTCAATGTTGCAACTTGCTGAAAACTGTCCACGGTGTTCATTTCATCTCAACTAGACACAGCACAGCAAAAATTGGACATCCAGAGTGCATCAAACATGATTTAGAGCTTGTTTATGGAAAAGTGCTTATTTCTGCATTTCAATGTTGCAACTTGCTGAAAACTGTCCACGGCGTTCATTTCATCTCAACTAGACACAGCACAGCAAAAATTGGACATCCAGAGTGCATCAAACATGATTTAGAGCTTGTTTATGGAAAAGTGCTTATTTCTGCATTTCAATGTTGCAACTTGCTGAAAACTGTCCACGGTGTTCATTTCATCTCAACTAGACACAGCACAGCAAAAATTGGACATCCAGAGTGCATCAAACATGATTTAGAGCTTGTTTATGGAAAAGTGCTTATTTCTGCATTTCAATGTTGCAACTTGCTGAAAACTGTCCACGGTGTTCATTTCATCTCAACTAGACACAGCACAGCAAAAATTGGACATCCAGAGTGCATCAAACATGATTTAGAGCTTGTTTATGGAAAAGTGCTTATTTCTGCATTTCAATGTTGCAACTTGCTGAAAACTGTCCACAGTGTTTTCATTTCATCTCAATAAACAGCACAAAAAATTGGACATCCAGAGTGCATCAAACATGATTTAGAGCTTGTTTATGGAAAAGTGCTTATTTCTGCATTTCAATGTTGCAACTTGCTGAAAACTGTCCACAGTGTTTTCATAACATCTCGAATAAACATAACAAAAAAATTTTTTATCCAGAGTGCATCAAACATGATTTAGAGCTTGTTTATGGAAAAGTGCTTATTTCTGCATTTCAATGTTGCAACTTGCTGAAAACTGTCCACGGTGTTCATTTCATCTCAACTAGACACAGCACAGCAAAAATTGGACATCCAGAGTGCATCAAACATGATTTAGAGCTTGTTTATGGAAAAGTGCTTATTTCTGCATTTCAATGTTGCAACTTGCTGAAAACTGTCCACGGTGTTCATTTCATCTCAACTAGACACAGCACAGCAAAAATTGGACATCCAGAGTGCATCAAACATGATTTAGAGCTTGTTTATGGAAAAGTGCTTATTTCTGCATTTCAATGTTGCAACTTGCTGAAAACTGTCCACGGTGTTCATTTCATCTCAACTAGACACAGCACAGCAAAAATTGGACATCCAGAGTGCATCAAACATGATTTAGAGCTTGTTTATGGAAAAGTGCTTATTTCTGCATTTCAATGTTGCAACTTGCTGAAAACAGTCCACAGTGTTTTCATAACATCTCGAATAAACATAACAAAAAAATTTTTTATCCAGAGTGCATCAAACATGATTTAGAGCTTGTTTATGGAAAAGTGCTTATTTCTGCATTTCAATGTTGCAACTTGCTGAAAACTGTCCACGGTGTTCATTTCATCTCAACTAGACACAGCACAGCAAAAATTGGACATCCAGAGTGCATCAAACATGATTTAGAGCTTGTTTATGGAAAAGTGCTTATTTCTGCATTTCAATGTTGCAACTTGCTGAAAACTGTCCACGGTGTTCATTTCATCTCAACTAAACAGCACAAAAAAATTGGACATCCAGAGTGCATCAAACATGATTTAGAGCTTGTTTATGGAAAAGTGCTTATTTCTGCATTTCAATGTTGCAACTTGCTGAAAACAGTCCACAGTGTTTTCATAACATCTCGAATAAACATAACAAAAAATTTTTTATCCAGAGTGCATCAAACATGATTTAGAGCTTGTTTATGGAAAAGTGCTTATTTCTGCATTTCAATGTTGCAACTTGCTGAAAACTGTCCACGGTGTTCATTTCATCTCAACTAGACACAGCACAGCAAAAATTGGACATCCAGAGTGCATCAAACATGATTTAGAGCTTGTTTATGGAAAAGTGCTTATTTCTGCATTTCAATGTTGCAACTTGCTGAAAACTGTCCACGGTGTTCATTTCATCTCAACTAGACACAGCACAGCAAAAATTGGACATCCAGAGTGCATCAAACATGATTTAGAGCTTGTTTATGGAAAAGTGCTTATTTCTGCATTTCAATGTTGCAACTTGCTGAAAACTGTCCACGGTGTTCATTTCATCTCAACTAGACACAGCACAGCAAAAATTGGACATCCAGAGTGCATCAAACATGATTTAGAGCTTGTTTATGGAAAAGTGCTTATTTCTGCATTTCAATGTTGCAACTTGCTGAAAACAGTCTACAGTGTTTTCATAACATCTCGAATAAACATAACAAAAACATTTTTTATCCAGAGTGCTTCAAACATGATTTAGAGCTTGTTTATGGAAAAGTGCTTATTTCTGCATTTCAATGTTGCAACTTGCTGAAAACTGTCCACGGTGTTCATTTCATCTCAACTAGACACAGCACAGCAAAAATTGGACATCCAGAGTGCATCAAACATGATTTAGAGCTTGTTTATGGAAAAGTGCTTATTTCTGCATTTCAATGTTGCAACTTGCTGAAAACTGTCCACGGTGTTCATTTCATCTCAACTAGACACAGCACAGCAAAAATTGGACATCCAGAGTGCATCAAACATGATTTAGAGCTTGTTTATGGAAAAGTGCTTATTTCTGCATTTCAATGTTGCAACTTGCTGAAAACAGTCCACAGTGTTTTCATTTCATCTCAATAACACAGCACAAAAAATTTTTTATCCAGAGTGCATCAAACATGATTTAGAGCTTGTTTATGGAAAAGTGCTTATTTCTGCATTTCAATGTTGCAACTTGCTGAAAACAGTCTACAGTGTTTTCATAACATCTCGAATAAACATAACAAAAACATTTTTTATCCAGAGTGCTTCAAACATGATTTAGAGCTTGTTTATGGAAAAGTGCTTATTTCTGCATTTCAATGTTGCAACTTGCTGAAAACTGTCCACGGTGTTCATTTCATCTCAACTAGACACAGCACAGCAAAAATTGGACATCCAGAGTGCATCAAACATGATTTAGAGCTTGTTTATGGAAAAGTGCTTATTTCTGCATTTCAATGTTGCAACTTGCTGAAAACTGTCCACGGTGTTCATTTCATCTCAACTAGACACAGCACAGCAAAAATTGGACATCCAGAGTGCATCAAACATGATTTAGAGCTTGTTTATGGAAAAGTGCTTATTTCTGCATTTCAATGTTGCAACTTGCTGAAAACAGTCTACAGTGTTTTCATAACATCTCGAATAAACATAACAAAACATTTTTTATCCAGAGTGCATCAAACATGATTTAGAGCTTGTTTATGGAAAAGTGCTTATTTCTGCATTTCAATGTTGCAACTTGCTGAAAACTGTCCACGGTGTTCATTTCATCTCAACTAGACACAGCACAGCAAAAATTGGACATCCAGAGTGCATCAAACATGATTTAGAGCTTGTTTATGGAAAAGTGCTTATTTCTGCATTTCAATGTTGCAACTTGCTGAAAACTGTCCACGGTGTTCATTTCATCTCAACTAGACACAGCACAGCAAAAATTGGACATCCAGAGTGCATCAAACATGATTTAGAGCTTGTTTATGGAAAAGTGCTTATTTCTGCATTTCAATGTTGCAACTTGCTGAAAACAGTCTACAGTGTTTTCATAACATCTCGAATAAACATAACAAAAACATTTTTTATCCAGAGTGCATCAAACATGATTTAGAGCTTGTTTATGGAAAAGTGCTTATTTCTGCATTTCAATGTTGCAACTTGCTGAAAACTGTCCACGGTGTTCATTTCATCTCAACTAGACACAGCACAGCAAAAATTGGACATCCAGAGTGCATCAAACATGATTTAGAGCTTGTTTATGGAAAAGTGCTTATTTCTGCATTTCAATGTTGCAACTTGCTGAAAACTGTCCACGGTGTTCATTTCATCTCAACTAGACACAGCACAGCAAAAATTGGACATCCAGAGTGCATCAAACATGATTTAGAGCTTGTTTATGGAAAAGTGCTTATTTCTGCATTTCAATGTTGCAACTTGCTGAAAACTGTCCACGGTGTTCATTTCATCTCAACTAGACACAGCACAGCAAAAATTGGACATCCAGAGTGCATCAAACATGATTTAGAGCTTGTTTATGGAAAAGTGCTTATTTCTGCATTTCAATGTTGCAACTTGCTGAAAACAGTCCACAGGTTTTCATAACATCTCGAATAAACATAACAAAAAATTTTTTATCCAGAGTGCATCAAACATGATTTAGAGCTTGTTTATGGAAAAGTGCTTATTTCTGCATTTCAATGTTGCAACTTGCTGAAAACTGTCCACGGTGTTCATTTCATCTCAACTAGACACAGCACAGCAAAAATTGGACATCCAGAGTGCATCAAACATGATTTAGAGCTTGTTTATGGAAAAGTGCTTATTTCTGCATTTCAATGTTGCAACTTGCTGAAAACTGTCCACGGTGTTCATTTCATCTCAACTAGACACAGCACAGCAAAAATTGGACATCCAGAGTGCATCAAACATGATTTAGAGCTTGTTTATGGAAAAGTGCTTATTTCTGCATTTCAATGTTGCAACTTGCTGAAAACAGTCCACAGTGTTTTCATAACATCTCGAATAAACAGCACAAAAAATTTTTTATCCAGAGTGCATCAAACATGATTTAGAGCTTGTTTATGGAAAAGTGCTTATTTCTGCATTTCAATGTTGCAACTTGCTGAAAACAGTCCACAGTGTTTTCATAACATCTCGAATAAACATAACAAAAAATTTTTTATCCAGAGTGCATCAAACATGATTTAGAGCTTGTTTATGGAAAAGTGCTTATTTCTGCATTTCAATGTTGCAACTTGCTGAAAACTGTCCACGGTGTTCATTTCATCTCAACTAGACACAGCACAGCAAAAATTGGACATCCAGAGTGCATCAAACATGATTTAGAGCTTGTTTATGGAAAAGTGCTTATTTCTGCATTTCAATGTTGCAACTTGCTGAAAACTGTCCACGGTGTTCATTTCATCTCAACTAGACACAGCACAAAAAATTGGACATCCAGAGTGCATCAAACATGATTTAGAGCTTGTTTATGGAAAAGTGCTTATTTCTGCATTTCAATGTTGCAACTTGCTGAAAACTGTCCACGGTGTTCATTTCATCTCAACTAGACACAGCACAGCAAAAATTGGACATCCAGAGTGCATCAAACATGATTTAGAGCTTGTTTATGGAAAAGTGCTTATTTCTGCATTTCAATGTTGCAACTTGCTGAAAACTGTCCACGGTGTTCATTTCATCTCAACTAGACACAGCACAGCAAAAATTGGACATCCAGAGTGCATCAAACATGATTTAGAGCTTGTTTATGGAAAAGTGCTTATTTCTGCATTTCAATGTTGCAACTTGCTGAAAACTGTCCACAGTGTTCATTTCATCTCAACTAGACACAGCACAGCAAAAATTGGACATCCAGAGTGCATCAAACATGATTTAGAGCTTGTTTATGGAAAAGTGCTTATTTCTGCATTTCAATGTTGCAACTTGCTGAAAACTGTCCACGGTGTTCATTTCATCTCAACTAGACACAGCACAGCAAAAATTGGACATCCAGAGTGCATCAAACATGATTTAGAGCTTGTTTATGGAAAAGTGCTTATTTCTGCATTTCAATGTTGCAACTTGCTGAAAACTGTCCACGGTGTTCATTTCATCTCAACTAGACACAGCACAGCAAAAATTGGACATCCAGAGTGCATCAAACATGATTTAGAGCTTGTTTATGGAAAAGTGCTTATTTCTGCATTTCAATGTTGCAACTTGCTGAAAACTGTCCACGGTGTTCATTTCATCTCAACTAGACACAGCACAGCAAAAATTGGACATCCAGAGTGCATCAAACATGATTTAGAGCTTGTTTATGGAAAAGTGCTTATTTCTGCATTTCAATGTTGCAACTTGCTGAAAACTGTCCACAGTGTTTTCATTTCATCTCAACTAGAACAGCACAAAAAATTGGACATCCAGAGTGCATCAAACATGATTTAGAGCTTGTTTATGGAAAAGTGCTTATTTCTGCATTTCAATGTTGCAACTTGCTGAAAACTGTCCACGGTGTTCATTTCATCTCAACTAGACACAGCACAGCAAAAATTGGACATCCAGAGTGCATCAAACATGATTTAGAGCTTGTTTATGGAAAAGTGCTTATTTCTGCATTTCAATGTTGCAACTTGCTGAAAACTGTCCACGGTGTTCATTTCATCTCAACTAGACACAGCACAGCAAAAATTGGACATCCAGAGTGCATCAAACATGATTTAGAGCTTGTTTATGGAAAAGTGCTTATTTCTGCATTTCAATGTTGCAACTTGCTGAAAACTGTCCACGGTGTTCATTTCATCTCAACTAGACACAGCACAGCAAAAATTGGACATCCAGAGTGCATCAAACATGATTTAGAGCTTGTTTATGGAAAAGTGCTTATTTCTGCATTTCAATGTTGCAACTTGCTGAAAACTGTCCACGGTGTTCATTTCATCTCAACTAGACACAGCACAGCAAAAATTGGACATCCAGAGTGCATCAAACATGATTTAGAGCTTGTTTATGGAAAAGTGCTTATTTCTGCATTTCAATGTTGCAACTTGCTGAAAACAGTCCACAGTGTTTTCATAACATCTCGAATAAACATAACAAAAAATTTTTTATCCAGAGTGCATCAAACATGATTTAGAGCTTGTTTATGGAAAAGTGCTTATTTCTGCATTTCAATGTTGCAACTTGCTGAAAACAGTCTACAGGTTTTCATAACATCTCGAATAAACATAACAAAAAAAATTTTTATCCAGAGTGCATCAAACATGATTTAGAGCTTGTTTATGGAAAAGTGCTTATTTCTGCATTTCAATGTTGCAACTTGCTGAAAACTGTCCACGGTGTTCATTTCATCTCAACTAGACA
Source organism: Oncorhynchus kisutch (assembly GCF_002021735.2). NCBI lineage: Eukaryota > Metazoa > Chordata > Actinopteri > Salmoniformes > Salmonidae > Oncorhynchus > Oncorhynchus kisutch. The sequence continues at coordinate 46,073 of NW_022262087.1, read as the reverse complement.
CAGCACAGCAAAAATTGGACATCCAGAGTGCATCAAACATGATTTAGAGCTTGTTTATGGAAAAGTGCTTATTTCTGCATTTCAATGTTGCAACTTGCTGAAAACTGTCCACGGTGTTCATTTCATCTCAACTAGACACAGCACAAAAAAATTTTTTATCCAGAGTGCATCAAACATGATTTAGAGCTTGTTTATGGAAAAGTGCTTATTTCTGCATTTCAATGTTGCAACTTGCTGAAAACTGTCCACGGTGTTCATTTCATCTCAACTAGACACAGCACAGCAAAAATTGGACATCCAGAGTGCATCAAACATGATTTAGAGCTTGTTTATGGAAAAGTGCTTATTTCTGCATTTCAATGTTGCAACTTGCTGAAAACTGTCCACGGTGTTCATTTCATCTCAACTAGACACAGCACAGCAAAAATTGGACATCCAGAGTGCATCAAACATGATTTAGAGCTTGTTTATGGAAAAGTGCTTATTTCTGCATTTCAATGTTGCAACTTGCTGAAAACAGTCTACAGTGTTTTCATAACATCTCGAATAAACATAACAAAAACATTTTTTATCCAGAGTGCTTCAAACATGATTTAGAGCTTGTTTATGGAAAAGTGCTTATTTCTGCATTTCAATGTTGCAACTTGCTGAAAACTGTCCACGGTGTTCATTTCATCTCAACTAGACACAGCACAGCAAAAATTGGACATCCAGAGTGCATCAAACATGATTTAGAGCTTGTTTATGGAAAAGTGCTTATTTCTGCATTTCAATGTTGCAACTTGCTGAAAACTGTCCACGGTGTTCATTTCATCTCAACTAGACACAGCACAGCAAAAATTGGACATCCAGAGTGCATCAAACATGATTTAGAGCTTGTTTATGGAAAAGTGCTTATTTCTGCATTTCAATGTTGCAACTTGCTGAAAACTGTCCACGGTGTTCATTTCATCTCAACTAGACACAGCACAGCAAAAATTGGACATCCAGAGTGCATCAAACATGATTTAGAGCTTGTTTATGGAAAAGTGCTTATTTCTGCATTTCAATGTTGTAACTTGCTGAAAACAGTCTACAGTGTTTTCATAACATCTCGAATAAACATAACAAAAACATTTTTTATCCAGAGTGCTTCAAACATGATTTAGAGCTTGTTTATGGAAAAGTGCTTATTTCTGCATTTCAATGTTGCAACTTGCTGAAAACTGTCCACGGTGTTCATTTCATCTCAACTAGACACAGCACAGCAAAAATTGGACATCCAGAGTGCATCAAACATGATTTAGAGCTTGTTTATGGAAAAGTGCTTATTTCTGCATTTCAATGTTGCAACTTGCTGAAAACTGTCCACGGTGTTCATTTCATCTCAACTAGACACAGCACAGCAAAAATTGGACATCCAGAGTGCATCAAACATGATTTAGAGCTTGTTTATGGAAAAGTGCTTATTTCTGCATTTCAATGTTGCAACTTGCTGAAAACAGTCCACAGTGTTTTCATAACATCTCGAATAAACAACAAAAACATTTTTTATCCAGAGTGCATCAAACATGATTTAGAGCTTGTTTATGGAAAAGTGCTTATTTCTGCATTTCAATGTTGCAACTTGCTGAAAACAGTCTACAGTGTTTTCATAACATCTCGAATAAACATAACAAAAAATTTTTATCCAGAGTGCATCAAACATGATTTAGAGCTTGTTTATGGAAAAGTGCTTATTTCTGCATTTCAATGTTGCAACTTGCTGAAAACTGTCCACGGTGTTCATTTCATCTCAACTAGACACAGCACAGCAAAAATTGGACATCCAGAGTGCATCAAACATGATTTAGAGCTTGTTTATGGAAAAGTGCTTATTTCTGCATTTCAATGTTGCAACTTGCTGAAAACTGTCCACGGTGTTCATTTCATCTCAATAGACACAGCACAAAAAATTTTTTATCCAGAGTGCATCAAACATGATTTAGAGCTTGTTTATGGAAAAGTGCTTATTTCTGCATTTCAATGTTGCAACTTGCTGAAAACTGTCCACGGTGTTCATTTCATCTCAACTAGACACAGCACAGCAAAAATTGGACATCCAGAGTGCATCAAACATGATTTAGAGCTTGTTTATGGAAAAGTGCTTATTTCTGCATTTCAATGTTGCAACTTGCTGAAAACTGTCCACGGTGTTCATTTCATCTCAACTAGACACAGCACAGCAAAAATTGGACATCCAGAGTGCATCAAACATGATTTAGAGCTTGTTTATGGAAAAGTGCTTATTTCTGCATTTCAATGTTGCAACTTGCTGAAAACAGTCTACAGTGTTTTCATAACATCTCGAATAAACATAACAAAACAAAAATTTTTTATCCAGAGTGCATCAAACATGATTTAGAGCTTGTTTATGGAAAAGTGCTTATTTCTGCATTTCAATGTTGCAACTTGCTGAAAACTGTCCACGGTGTTCATTTCATCTCAACTAGACACAGCACAGCAAAAATTGGACATCCAGAGTGCATCAAACATGATTTAGAGCTTGTTTATGGAAAAGTGCTTATTTCTGCATTTCAATGTTGCAACTTGCTGAAAACTGTCCACGGTGTTCATTTCATCTCAACTAGACACAGCACAGCAAAAATTGGACATCCAGAGTGCATCAAACATGATTTAGAGCTTGTTTATGGAAAAGTGCTTATTTCTGCATTTCAATGTTGCAACTTGCTGAAAACTGTCCACAGTGTTTTCATAACATCTCGAATAAACATAACAAAAAATTTTTTATCCAGAGTGCATCAAACATGATTTAGAGCTTGTTTATGGAAAAGTGCTTATTTCTGCATTTCAATGTTGCAACTTGCTGAAAACAGTCCACAGTGTTTTCATAACATCTCGAATAAACATAACAAAAAATTTTTTATCCAGAGTGCATCAAACATGATTTAGAGCTTGTTTATGGAAAAGTGCTTATTTCTGCATTTCAATGTTGCAACTTGCTGAAAACTGTCCACGGTGTTCATTTCATCTCAACTAGACACAGCACAGCAAAAATTGGACATCCAGAGTGCATCAAACATGATTTAGAGCTTGTTTATGGAAAAGTGCTTATTTCTGCATTTCAATGTTGCAACTTGCTGAAAACTGTCCACGGTGTTCATTTCATCTCAACTAGACACAGCACAGCAAAAATTGGACATCCAGAGTGCATCAAACATGATTTAGAGCTTGTTTATGGAAAAGTGCTTATTTCTGCATTTCAATGTTGCAACTTGCTGAAAACTGTCCACGGTGTTCATTTCATCTCAACTAGACACAGCACAGCAAAAATTGGACATCCAGAGTGCATCAAACATGATTTAGAGCTTGTTTATGGAAAAGTGCTTATTTCTGCATTTCAATGTTGTAACTTGCTGAAAACAGTCTACAGTGTTTTCATAACATCTCGAATAAACATAACAAAAACATTTTTTATCCAGAGTGCTTCAAACATGATTTAGAGCTTGTTTATGGAAAAGTGCTTATTTCTGCATTTCAATGTTGCAACTTGCTGAAAACTGTCCACGGTGTTCATTTCATCTCAACTAGACACAGCACAGCAAAAATTGGACATCCAGAGTGCATCAAACATGATTTAGAGCTTGTTTATGGAAAAGTGCTTATTTCTGCATTTCAATGTTGCAACTTGCTGAAAACTGTCCACGGTGTTCATTTCATCTCAACTAGACACAGCACAGCAAAAATTGGACATCCAGAGTGCATCAAACATGATTTAGAGCTTGTTTATGGAAAAGTGCTTATTTCTGCATTTCAATGTTGCAACTTGCTGAAAACAGTCCACAGTGTTTTCATAACATCTCGAATAAACAACACAAAAATTTTTTATCCAGAGTGCATCAAACATGATTTAGAGCTTGTTTATGGAAAAGTGCTTATTTCTGCATTTCAATGTTGCAACTTGCTGAAAACAGTCCACAGTGTTTTCATAACATCTCGAATAAACATAACAAAAACATTTTTTATCCAGAGTGCATCAAACATGATTTAGAGCTTGTTTATGGAAAAGTGCTTATTTCTGCATTTCAATGTTGCAACTTGCTGAAAACTGTCCACGGTGTTCATTTCATCTCAACTAGACACAGCACAGCAAAAATTGGACATCCAGAGTGCATCAAACATGATTTAGAGCTTGTTTATGGAAAAGTGCTTATTTCTGCATTTCAATGTTGCAACTTGCTGAAAACTGTCCACGGTGTTCATTTCATCTCAACTAGACACAGCACAAAAAATTTTTTATCCAGAGTGCATCAAACATGATTTAGAGCTTGTTTATGGAAAAGTGCTTATTTCTGCATTTCAATGTTGCAACTTGCTGAAAACTGTCCACGGTGTTCATTTCATCTCAACTAGACACAGCACAGCAAAAATTGGACATCCAGAGTGCATCAAACATGATTTAGAGCTTGTTTATGGAAAAGTGCTTATTTCTGCATTTCAATGTTGCAACTTGCTGAAAACTGTCCACGGTGTTCATTTCATCTCAACTAGACACAGCACAGCAAAAATTGGACATCCAGAGTGCATCAAACATGATTTAGAGCTTGTTTATGGAAAAGTGCTTATTTCTGCATTTCAATGTTGCAACTTGCTGAAAACAGTCCACAGTGTTTTCATAACATCTCGAATAAACATAACAAAACATTTTTTATCCAGAGTGCATCAAACATGATTTAGAGCTTGTTTATGGAAAAGTGCTTATTTCTGCATTTCAATGTTGCAACTTGCTGAAAACAGTCTACAGTGTTTTCATAACATCTCGAATAAACATAACAAAAACATTTTTTATCCAGAGTGCATCAAACATGATTTAGAGCTTGTTTATGGAAAAGTGCTTATTTCTGCATTTCAATGTTGCAACTTGCTGAAAACTGTCCACGGTGTTCATTTCATCTCAACTAGACACAGCACAGCAAAAATTGGACATCCAGAGTGCATCAAACATGATTTAGAGCTTGTTTATGGAAAAGTGCTTATTTCTGCATTTCAATGTTGCAACTTGCTGAAAACTGTCCACGGTGTTCATTTCATCTCAACTAGACACAGCACAGCAAAAATTGGACATCCAGAGTGCATCAAACATGATTTAGAGCTTGTTTATGGAAAAGTGCTTATTTCTGCATTTCAATGTTGCAACTTGCTGAAAACTGTCCACGGCGTTCATTTCATCTCAACTAGACACAGCACAGCAAAAATTGGACATCCAGAGTGCATCAAACATGATTTAGAGCTTGTTTATGGAAAAGTGCTTATTTCTGCATTTCAATGTTGTAACTTGCTGAAAACAGTCTACAGTGTTTTCATAACATCTCGAATAAACATAACAAAAACATTTTTTTATCCAGAGTGCTTCAAACATGATTTAGAGCTTGTTTATGGAAAAGTGCTTATTTCTGCATTTCAATGTTGCAACTTGCTGAAAACTGTCCACGGCGTTCATTTCATCTCAACTAGACACAGCACAGCAAAAATTGGACATCCAGAGTGCATCAAACATGATTTAGAGCTTGTTTATGGAAAAGTGCTTATTTCTGCATTTCAATGTTGCAACTTGCTGAAAACTGTCCACGGTGTTCATTTCATCTCAACTAGACACAGCACAGCAAAAATTGGACATCCAGAGTGCATCAAACATGATTTAGAGCTTGTTTATGGAAAAGTGCTTATTTCTGCATTTCAATGTTGTAACTTGCTGAAAACAGTCTACAGTGTTTTCATAACATCTCGAATAAACATAACAAAAACATTTTTTATCCAGAGTGCATCAAACATGATTTAGAGCTTGTTTATGGAAAAGTGCTTATTTCTGCATTTCAATGTTGCAACTTGCTGAAAACAGTCTACAGTGTTTTCATAACATCTCGAATAAACATAACAAAAACATTTTTTATCCAGAGTGCATCAAACATGATTTAGAGCTTGTTTATGGAAAAGTGCTTATTTCTGCATTTCAATGTTGCAACTTGCTGAAAACTGTCCACGGCGTTCATTTCATCTCAACTAGACACAGCACAGCAAAAATTGGACATCCAGAGTGCATCAAACATGATTTAGAGCTTGTTTATGGAAAAGTGCTTATTTCTGCATTTCAATGTTGCAACTTGCTGAAAACTGTCCACGGTGTTCATTTCATCTCAACTAGACACAGCACAAAAAAATTTTTTATCCAGAGTGCATCAAACATGATTTAGAGCTTGTTTATGGAAAAGTGCTTATTTCTGCATTTCAATGTTGCAACTTGCTGAAAACTGTCCACGGTGTTCATTTCATCTCAACTAGACACAGCACAGCAAAAATTGGACATCCAGAGTGCATCAAACATGATTTAGAGCTTGTTTATGGAAAAGTGCTTATTTCTGCATTTCAATGTTGCAACTTGCTGAAAACTGTCCACGGCGTTCATTTCATCTCAACTAGACACAGCACAGCAAAAATTGGACATCCAGAGTGCATCAAACATGATTTAGAGCTTGTTTATGGAAAAGTGCTTATTTCTGCATTTCAATGTTGCAACTTGCTGAAAACAGTCTACAGTGTTTTCATAACATCTCGAATAAACATAACAAAACATTTTTTATCCAGAGTGCATCAAACATGATTTAGAGCTTGTTTATGGAAAAGTGCTTATTTCTGCATTTCAATGTTGCAACTTGCTGAAAACAGTCCACAGGTTTTCATAACATCTCGAATAAACATAACAAAAAATTTTTATCCAGAGTGCATCAAACATGATTTAGAGCTTGTTTATGGAAAAGTGCTTATTTCTGCATTTCAATGTTGCAACTTGCTGAAAACTGTCCACGGCGTTCATTTCATCTCAACTAGACACAGCACAGCAAAAATTGGACATCCAGAGTGCATCAAACATGATTTAGAGCTTGTTTATGGAAAAGTGCTTATTTCTGCATTTCAATGTTGCAACTTGCTGAAAACAGTCTACAGTGTTTTCATAACATCTCGAATAAACATAACAAAAACATTTTTTATCCAGAGTGCATCAAACATGATTTAGAGCTTGTTTATGGAAAAGTGCTTATTTCTGCATTTCAATGTTGCAACTTGCTGAAAACTGTCCACGGTGTTCATTTCATCTCAACTAGACACAGCACAGCAAAAATTGGACATCCAGAGTGCATCAAACATGATTTAGAGCTTGTTTATGGAAAAGTGCTTATTTCTGCATTTCAATGTTGCAACTTGCTGAAAACTGTCCACGGTGTTCATTTCATCTCAACTAGACACAGCACAGCAAAAATTGGACATCCAGAGTGCATCAAACATGATTTAGAGCTTGTTTATGGAAAAGTGCTTATTTCTGCATTTCAATGTTGTAACTTGCTGAAAACAGTCTACAGTGTTTTCATAACATCTCGAATAAACATAACAAAACATTTTTATCCAGAGTGCTTCAAACATGATTTAGAGCTTGTTTATGGAAAAGTGCTTATTTCTGCATTTCAATGTTGCAACTTGCTGAAAACTGTCCACGGTGTTCATTTCATCTCAACTAGACACAGCACAGCAAAAATTGGACATCCAGAGTGCATCAAACATGATTTAGAGCTTGTTTATGGAAAAGTGCTTATTTCTGCATTTCAATGTTGCAACTTGCTGAAAACTGTCCACGGCGTTCATTTCATCTCAACTAGACACAGCACAGCAAAAATTGGACATCCAGAGTGCATCAAACATGATTTAGAGCTTGTTTATGGAAAAGTGCTTATTTCTGCATTTCAATGTTGCAACTTGCTGAAAACAGTCCACAGTGTTTTCATAACATCTCGAATAAAACAACAAAAAATTTTTTATCCAGAGTGCATCAAACATGATTTAGAGCTTGTTTATGGAAAAGTGCTTATTTCTGCATTTCAATGTTGTAACTTGCTGAAAACAGTCTACAGTGTTTTCATAACATCTCGAATAAACATAACAAAAACATTTTTTATCCAGAGTGCTTCAAACATGATTTAGAGCTTGTTTATGGAAAAGTGCTTATTTCTGCATTTCAATGTTGCAACTTGCTGAAAACTGTCCACGGCGTTCATTTCATCTCAACTAGACACAGCACAGCAAAAATTGGACATCCAGAGTGCATCAAACATGATTTAGAGCTTGTTTATGGAAAAGTGCTTATTTCTGCATTTCAATGTTGCAACTTGCTGAAAACTGTCCACGGTGTTCATTTCATCTCAACTAGACACAGCACAAAAAATTTTTTATCCAGAGTGCATCAAACATGATTTAGAGCTTGTTTATGGAAAAGTGCTTATTTCTGCATTTCAATGTTGCAACTTGCTGAAAACTGTCCACGGTGTTCATTTCATCTCAACTAGACACAGCACAGCAAAAATTGGACATCCAGAGTGCATCAAACATGATTTAGAGCTTGTTTATGGAAAAGTGCTTATTTCTGCATTTCAATGTTGCAACTTGCTGAAAACTGTCCACGGCGTTCATTTCATCTCAACTAGACACAGCACAGCAAAAATTGGACATCCAGAGTGCATCAAACATGATTTAGAGCTTGTTTATGGAAAAGTGCTTATTTCTGCATTTCAATGTTGCAACTTGCTGAAAACTGTCCACGGTGTTCATTTCATCTCAACTAGACACAGCACAGCAAAAATTGGACATCCAGAGTGCATCAAACATGATTTAGAGCTTGTTTATGGAAAAGTGCTTATTTCTGCATTTCAATGTTGCAACTTGCTGAAAACAGTCTACAGTGTTTTCATAACATCTCGAATAAACATAACAAAAAAATTTTTTATCCAGAGTGCTTCAAACATGATTTAGAGCTTGTTTATGGAAAAGTGCTTATTTCTGCATTTCAATGTTGCAACTTGCTGAAAACTGTCCACGGCGTTCATTTCATCTCAACTAGACACAGCACAGCAAAAATTGGACATCCAGAGTGCATCAAACATGATTTAGAGCTTGTTTATGGAAAAGTGCTTATTTCTGCATTTCAATGTTGCAACTTGCTGAAAACTGTCCACGGCGTTCATTTCATCTCAACTAGACACAGCACAGCAAAAATTGGACATCCAGAGTGCATCAAACATGATTTAGAGCTTGTTTATGGAAAAGTGCTTATTTCTGCATTTCAATGTTGTAACTTGCTGAAAACAGTCTACAGTGTTTTCATAACATCTCGAATAAACATAACAAAAACATTTTTTATCCAGAGTGCTTCAAACATGATTTAGAGCTTGTTTATGGAAAAGTGCTTATTTCTGCATTTCAATGTTGCAACTTGCTGAAAACTGTCCACGGCGTTCATTTCATCTCAACTAGACACAGCACAGCAAAAATTGGACATCCAGAGTGCATCAAACATGATTTAGAGCTTGTTTATGGAAAAGTGCTTATTTCTGCATTTCAATGTTGCAACTTGCTGAAAACTGTCCACGGCGTTCATTTCATCTCAACTAGACACAGCACAGCAAAAATTGGACATCCAGAGTGCATCAAACATGATTTAGAGCTTGTTTATGGAAAAGTGCTTATTTCTGCATTTCAATGTTGCAACTTGCTGAAAACAGTCTACAGTGTTTTCATAACATCTCGAATAAACAAGCAAAAACATTTTTTATCCAGAGTGCATCAAACATGATTTAGAGCTTGTTTATGGAAAAGTGCTTATTTCTGCATTTCAATGTTGTAACTTGCTGAAAACAGTCTACAGTGTTTTCATAACATCTCGAATAAACATAACAAAACATTTTTTATCCAGAGTGCTTCAAACATGATTTAGAGCTTGTTTATGGAAAAGTGCTTATTTCTGCATTTCAATGTTGCAACTTGCTGAAAACTGTCCACGGCGTTCATTTCATCTCAACTAGACACAGCACAGCAAAAATTGGACATCCAGAGTGCATCAAACATGATTTAGAGCTTGTTTATGGAAAAGTGCTTATTTCTGCATTTCAATGTTGCAACTTGCTGAAAACTGTCCACGGTGTTCATTTCATCTCAACTAGACACAGCACAAAAATTTTTTATCCAGAGTGCATCAAACATGATTTAGAGCTTGTTTATGGAAAAGTGCTTATTTCTGCATTTCAATGTTGCAACTTGCTGAAAACTGTCCACGTGTTCATTTCATCTCAACTAGACACAGCACAGCAAAAATTGGACATCCAGAGTGCATCAAACATGATTTAGAGCTTGTTTATGGAAAAGTGCTTATTTCTGCATTTCAATGTTGCAACTTGCTGAAAACTGTCCACGTGTTCATTTCATCTCAACTAGACACAGCACAGCAAAAATTGGACATCCAGAGTGCATCAAACATGATTTAGAGCTTGTTTATGGAAAAGTGCTTATTTCTGCATTTCAATGTTGTAACTTGCTGAAAACAGTCTACAGTGTTTTCATAACATCTCGAATAAACATAACAAAAACATTTTTTTATCCAGAGTGCATCAAACATGATTTAGAGCTTGTTTATGGAAAAGTGCTTATTTCTGCATTTCAATGTTGCAACTTGCTGAAAACAGTCTACAGTGTTTTCATAACATCTCGAATAAACATAACAAAAACATTTTTTTATCCAGAGTGCATCAAACATGATTTAGAGCTTGTTTATGGAAAAGTGCTTATTTCTGCATTTCAATGTTGCAACTTGCTGAAAACTGTCCACGGTGTTCATTTCATCTCAACTAGACACAGCACAGCAAAAATTGGACATCCAGAGTGCATCAAACATGATTTAGAGCTTGTTTATGGAAAAGTGCTTATTTCTGCATTTCAATGTTGCAACTTGCTGAAAACTGTCCACGGCGTTCATTTCATCTCAACTAGACACAGCACAGCAAAAATTGGACATCCAGAGTGCATCAAACATGATTTAGAGCTTGTTTATGGAAAAGTGCTTATTTCTGCATTTCAATGTTGCAACTTGCTGAAAACTGTCCACGGCGTTCATTTCATCTCAACTAGACACAGCACAGCAAAAATTGGACATCCAGAGTGCATCAAACATGATTTAGAGCTTGTTTATGGAAAAGTGCTTATTTCTGCATTTCAATGTTGTAACTTGCTGAAAACAGTCTACAGTGTTTTCATAACATCTCGAATAAACATAACAAAAATTTTTTTATCCAGAGTGCTTCAAACATGATTTAGAGCTTGTTTATGGAAAAGTGCTTATTTCTGCATTTCAATGTTGCAACTTGCTGAAAACTGTCCACGGCGTTCATTTCATCTCAACTAGACACAGCACAGCAAAAATTGGACATCCAGAGTGCATCAAACATGATTTAGAGCTTGTTTATGGAAAAGTGCTTATTTCTGCATTTCAATGTTGCAACTTGCTGAAAACTGTCCACGGTGTTCATTTCATCTCAACTAGACACAGCACAGCAAAAATTGGACATCCAGAGTGCATCAAACATGATTTAGAGCTTGTTTATGGAAAAGTGCTTATTTCTGCATTTCAATGTTGTAACTTGCTGAAAACAGTCTACAGTGTTTTCATAACATCTCGAATAAACATAACAAAAACATTTTTTATCCAGAGTGCATCAAACATGATTTAGAGCTTGTTTATGGAAAAGTGCTTATTTCTGCATTTCAATGTTGCAACTTGCTGAAAACAGTCTACAGTGTTTTCATAACATCTCGAATAAACATAACAAAAACATTTTTTATCCAGAGTGCATCAAACATGATTTAGAGCTTGTTTATGGAAAAGTGCTTATTTCTGCATTTCAATGTTGCAACTTGCTGAAAACTGTCCACGGTGTTCATTTCATCTCAACTAGACACAGCACAGCAAAAATTGGACATCCAGAGTGCATCAAACATGATTTAGAGCTTGTTTATGGAAAAGTGCTTATTTCTGCATTTCAATGTTGCAACTTGCTGAAAACTGTCCACGGTGTTCATTTCATCTCAACTAGACACAGCACAAAACATTTTTTATCCAGAGTGCTTCAAACATGATTTAGAGCTTGTTTATGGAAAAGTGCTTATTTCTGCATTTCAATGTTGCAACTTGCTGAAAACTGTCCACGGTGTTCATTTCATCTCAACTAGACACAGCACAGCAAAAATTGGACATCCAGAGTGCATCAAACATGATTTAGAGCTTGTTTATGGAAAAGTGCTTATTTCTGCATTTCAATGTTGCAACTTGCTGAAAACTGTCCACGGTGTTCATTTCATCTCAACTAGACACAGCACAGCAAAAATTGGACATCCAGAGTGCATCAAACATGATTTAGAGCTTGTTTATGGAAAAGTGCTTATTTCTGCATTTCAATGTTGCAACTTGCTGAAAACAGTCTACAGTGTTTTCATAACATCTCGAATAAACATAACAAAAAATTTTTTATCCAGAGTGCATCAAACATGATTTAGAGCTTGTTTATGGAAAAGTGCTTATTTCTGCATTTCAATGTTGTAACTTGCTGAAAACAGTCTACAGTGTTTTCATAACATCTCGAATAAACATAACAAAAAATTTTTTATCCAGAGTGCTTCAAACATGATTTAGAGCTTGTTTATGGAAAAGTGCTTATTTCTGCATTTCAATGTTGCAACTTGCTGAAAACTGTCCACGGCGTTCATTTCATCTCAACTAGACACAGCACAGCAAAAATTGGACATCCAGAGTGCATCAAACATGATTTAGAGCTTGTTTATGGAAAAGTGCTTATTTCTGCATTTCAATGTTGCAACTTGCTGAAAACTGTCCACGGTGTTCATTTCATCTCAACTAGACACAGCACAGCAAAAATTGGACATCCAGAGTGCATCAAACATGATTTAGAGCTTGTTTATGGAAAAGTGCTTATTTCTGCATTTCAATGTTGTAACTTGCTGAAAACAGTCTACAGTGTTTTCATAACATCTCGAATAAACATAACAAAAATTTTTTTATCCAGAGTGCTTCAAACATGATTTAGAGCTTGTTTATGGAAAAGTGCTTATTTCTGCATTTCAATGTTGCAACTTGCTGAAAACTGTCCACGGTGTTCATTTCATCTCAACTAGACACAGCACAGCAAAAATTGGACATCCAGAGTGCATCAAACATGATTTAGAGCTTGTTTATGGAAAAGTGCTTATTTCTGCATTTCAATGTTGCAACTTGCTGAAAACAGTCTACAGTGTTTCATAACATCTCGAATAAACATAACAAAAAATTTTTTATCCAGAGTGCATCAAACATGATTTAGAGCTTGTTTATGGAAAAGTGCTTATTTCTGCATTTCAATGTTGCAACTTGCTGAAAACAGTCTACAGTGTTTTCATAACATCTCGAATAAACATAACAAAAACATTTTTTTATCCAGAGTGCATCAAACATGATTTAGAGCTTGTTTATGGAAAAGTGCTTATTTCTGCATTTCAATGTTGCAACTTGCTGAAAACTGTCCACGGTGTTCATTTCATCTCAACTAGACACAGCACAGCAAAATTGGACATCCAGAGTGCATCAAACATGATTTAGAGCTTGTTTATGGAAAAGTGCTTATTTCTGCATTTCAATGTTGCAACTTGCTGAAAACTGTCCACGGTGTTCATTTCATCTCAACTAGACACAGCACAGCAAAAATTGGACATCCAGAGTGCATCAAACATGATTTAGAGCTTGTTTATGGAAAAGTGCTTATTTCTGCATTTCAATGTTGCAACTTGCTGAAAACTGTCCACGGTGTTCATTTCATCTCAACTAGACACAGCACAGCAAAATTGGACATCCAGAGTGCATCAAACATGATTTAGAGCTTGTTTATGGAAAAGTGCTTATTTCTGCATTTCAATGTTGCAACTTGCTGAAAACTGTCCACGGCGTTCATTTCATCTCAACTAGACACAGCACAGCAAAAATTGGACATCCAGAGTGCATCAAACATGATTTAGAGCTTGTTTATGGAAAAGTGCTTATTTCTGCATTTCAATGTTGTAACTTGCTGAAAACAGTCTACAGTGTTTCATAACATCTCGAATAAACATAACAAAAAATTTTTTATCCAGAGTGCTTCAAACATGATTTAGAGCTTGTTTATGGAAAAGTGCTTATTTCTGCATTTCAATGTTGCAACTTGCTGAAAACTGTCCACGGTGTTCATTTAATCTCAACTAGACACAGCACAGCAAAAATTGGACATCCAGAGTGCATCAAACATGATTTAGAGCTTGTTTATGGAAAAGTGCTTATTTCTGCATTTCAATGTTGCAACTTGCTGAAAACTGTCCACGGCGTTCATTCATCTCAACTAGACACAGCACAGCAAAAATTGGACATCCAGAGTGCATCAAACATGATTTAGAGCTTGTTTATGGAAAAGTGCTTATTTCTGCATTTCAATGTTGTAACTTGCTGAAAACAGTCTACAGTGTTTTCATAACATCTCGAATAAACATAACAAAAAATTTTTTTATCCAGAGTGCTTCAAACATGATTTAGAGCTTGTTTATGGAAAAGTGCTTATTTCTGCATTTCAATGTTGCAACTTGCTGAAAACTGTCCACGGTGTTCATTTAATCTCAACTAGACACAGCACAGCAAAATTGGACATCCAGAGTGCATCAAACATGATTTAGAGCTTGTTTATGGAAAAGTGCTTATTTCTGCATTTCAATGTTGCAACTTGCTGAAAACTGTCCACGGCGTTCATTTCATCTCAACTAGACACAGCACAGCAAAATTGGACATCCAGAGTGCATCAAACATGATTTAGAGCTTGTTTATGGAAAAGTGCTTATTTCTGCATTTCAATGTTGCAACTTGCTGAAAACAGTCCACAGGGTTTTCATACATCTCGACATAAACAAACAAAAACATTTTTTATCCAGAGTGCATCAAACATGATTTAGAGCTTGTTTATGGAAAAGTGCTTATTTCTGCATTTCAATGTTGTAACTTGCTGAAAACAGTCTACAGTGTTTTCATAACATCTCGAATAAACATAACAAAAACATTTTTTCATTCAGAGTGCTTCAAACATGATTTAGAGCTTGTTTATGGAAAAGTGCTTATTTCTGCATTTCAATGTTGCAAGTTGCTGAAAACTATCCACGGTGTTCATTTCATCTCAACTATAGACAGCACAACAAAAATTGGACATCCAGAGTGCATCAAACATGATTTAGAGCTTGTTTATGGAAAAGTGCTTATTTCTGCATTTCAATGTTGCAACTTGCTGAAAACAGTCTACAGTGTTTTCATAACATCTCGAATAAACATAACAAAAACATTTTTTTATCCAGAGTGCATCAAACATGATTTAGAGCTTGTTTATGGAAAAGTGCTTATTTCTGCATTTCAATGTTGCAACTTGCTGAAAACAGTCTACAGTGTTTTCATAACATCTCGAATAAACACAACAAAAAATTTTTTATCCAGAGTGCATCAAACATGATTTAGAGCTTGTTTATGGAAAAGTGCTTATTTCTGCATTTCAATGTTGCAACTTGCTGAAAACTGTCCACGGTGTTCATTTCATCTCAACTAGACACAGCACAGCAAAAATTGGACATCCAGAGTGCATCAAACATGATTTAGAGCTTGTTTATGGAAAAGTGCTTATTTCTGCATTTCAATGTTGCAACTTGCTGAAAACTGTCCACGGTGTTCATTTCATCTCAACTAGACACAGCACAGCAAAAATGGACATCCAGAGTGCATCAAACATGATTTAGAGCTTGTTTATGGAAAAGTGCTTATTTCTGCATTTCAATGTTGCAACTTGCTGAAAACAGTCCACGGGTTTCATTTATCTCAACTAGACAAAGCACACAAAAAATTGGACATCCAGAGTGCATCAAACATGATTTAGATTGTTTATGGAAAAGTGCTTATTTCTGCATTTCAATGTTGCAACTTGCTGAAAACTATCCACGGCGTTCATTTCATCTCAACTAGACACAGCACAGCAAAAATTGGACATCCAGAGTGCATCAAACATGATTTAGAGCTTGTTTATGGAAAAGTGCTTATTTCTGCATTTCAATGTTGTAAATTGCTGAAAACAGTCACAGTGTTTCATAACATCTCGAATAAACATAAAAACATTTTTTATCCAGAGTGCTTCAAACATGATTTAGAGCTTGTTTATGGAAAAGTGCTTATTTTGCATTTCAATGTTGCAACTTGCTGAAAACTGTCACGGCGTTCATTTATCTCAACTAGACACAGCACAGCAAAAATTGGACATCCAGAGTGCATCAAACATGATTTAGAGCTTGTTTATGGAAAAGTG
Organism: Oncorhynchus kisutch; assembly: GCF_002021735.2. Lineage (NCBI taxonomy): Eukaryota > Metazoa > Chordata > Actinopteri > Salmoniformes > Salmonidae > Oncorhynchus > Oncorhynchus kisutch. The sequence goes on along the minus strand of NW_022262087.1, from coordinate 29,817 downwards.
CTTATTTCTGCATTTCAATGTTGCAACTTGCTGAAAAACTGTCCACGGTGTTTCATTTCATCTCAACTAGACACAGCACAGCAAAAATTGGACATCCAGAGTGCATCAAACATGATTTAGAGCTTGTTTATGGAAAAGTGCTTATTTCTGCATTTCAATGTTGCAACTTGCTGAAAACAGTATCCAGTGTTTTCATAACATCCAAGAAATAAACACACAAAAAATTTTTTATCCAGAGTGCATCAAACATGATTTAGAGCTTGTTTATGGAAAAGTGCTTATTTCTGCATTCAATGTTGCAACTTGCTGAAAACTGTCCACGGTGTTCATTTATCTCAACTAGACACAGCACAAAAAATTGGACATCCAGAGTGCATCAAACATGATTTAGAGCTTGTTTATGGAAAAGTGCTTATTTCTGCATTTTCATTGTTGCAACTTGCTGAAAACTTGTCCACGGCGTTCATTTCATCTCAACTAGACACAGCACAGCAAAAATTGACATCCAGAGTGCATCAACATGATTTAGAGCTTGTTTATGGAAAAGTGCTTATTTCTGCATTTCAATGTTGTGCAACTTGCTGAAAACTATCCACGGTGTTCATTTCATCTCAACTAGACACAGCACAGCAAAAATTGGACATCCAGAGTGCATCAAACATGATTTAGAGCTTGTTTATGGAAAAGTGCTTATTTCTGCATTTCAATGTTGTAACTTGCTGAAAACAGTCTACAGTGTTTTCATAACATCTCGAAATAAACATAACAAAAAAAATTTTTATCCAGAGTGCTTCAAACATGATTTAGAGCTTGTTTATGGAAAAGTGCTTATTTCTGCATTTCAATGTTGCAACTTGCTGAAAACTGTCCACGTGTTCATTCATCTCAACTAGACACAGCACAGCAAAAATGGACATCCAGAGTGCATCAAACATGATTTAGAGCTTGTTTATGGAAAAGTGCTTATTTCTGCATTCAATGTTGCAACTTGCTGAAAAACTATCCAAGGTGTTCATTTCATCTCAACTAGACACAGCACAAAAACATTTTTATCCAGAGTGCATCAAACATGATTTAGAGCTTGTTTATGGAAAAGTGCTTATTTCTGCATTTCAATGTTGTAACTTGCTGTGAAAACAGTCTACAGTGTTTTCATAACATCTCGAATAAACATAACAAAAACATTTTTTTATCCAGAGTGCTTCAAACTATGATTAGAGCTTGTTTATGGAAAATGGGCTTATTTTCTGCATTTTCAATGTTGCAACTTGGCTGAAAACTATCCACGGCTCGTTCATTTATTCTCAAACTAGACACAGCACAGCAAAAATTGGACATCCAGGAGTGCATCAAACATGATTTAGAGCTTGTTTATGGAAAAGTGCTTATTTCTGCATTTCAATGTTGCAACTTGCTGAAAACTTCCCACGGTGTTGTCATTTCATCTCAACTAGACACAGCACAGCAAAAATTGGACATCAGAGTGCATCAAACATGATTTAGAGCTTGTTTATGGAAAAGTGCTTATTTCTGCATTTCAATGTTGTAACTTGCTGAAAACAGTCTACAGTGTTTTCATAACATCTCGAATAAACATAACAAAACATTTTTTTATCCAGAGTGCATCAAACATGATTTAGAGCTTGTTTATGGAAAAGTGCTTATTTCTGCATTTCAATGTTGTAACTTGCTGTGAAAACAGTCTACATGTTTTCATAACATCTCGAAATAACATAACAAAAACATATTTTTCTTTTTAAAAATCCTGTTCATTACATCTCAAAAACCTCAACTCAACAAAATCCAGATGCTTCAAACATGATTTAGAGCTTGTTTATGGAAAAGTGCTTATTTCTGCATTTCAATGTTGCAACTTGCTGAAAACTGTCCACGGCGTTCATTTCATCTCAACTAGACACAGCACAGCAAAAATTGGACATCCAGAGTGCATCAAACATGATTTAGAGCTTGTTTATGGAAAAGTGCTTATTTCTGCATTTCAATGTTGTAACTTGCTGAAAACAGTCCACGGGTTTCATAACATCTCGAATAAACATAACAAAAACATTTTTTATCCAGAGTGCATCAAACATGATTTAGAGCTTGTTTATGAAAAGTGCTTATTTCTGCATTCAATGTTGTAACTTGCTGAAAACAGTCTACAGTGTTTTCATAACATCTCGAATAAACATAACAAAAAAATTTTTTTATCCAGAGTGCTTCAAACATGATTTAGAGCTTGTTTATGGAAAAGTGCTTATTTCTGCATTTCAATGTTGCAACTTGCTGAAAACTGTCCACGGTGTTCATTTAATCTCAACTAGACACAGCACAGCAAAATTGGACATCCAGAGTGCATCAAACATGATTTAGAGCTTGTTTATGGAAAAGTGCTTATTTCTGCATTTCAATGTTGCAACTTGCTGAAAACGTCCACGGTTCATTTCATCTCAACTAGACACAGCACAGCAAAAAATTGGACATCCAGAGTGCATCAAACATGATTTAGAGCTTGTTTATGGAAAAGTGCTTATTTCTGCATTTCAATGTTGCAACTTGCTGAAAACTATCCACGGCGTTCATTTCATCTCAACTAGACACAGCACAGCAAAAATTGGACATCCAGAGTGCATCAAACATGATTTAGAGCTTGTTTATGGAAAAGTGCTTATTTCTGCATTTCAATGTTAACTTGCTGAAAACAGTCTACAGGTTTTCATAACATCTCGAATAAACATAACAAAAACATTTTTTATCCAGAGTGGCGTTCAACTGCCTTTAGAGCTTGTTTATGGAAAAGTGCTTTTCTGCATTCAATGTTGCCAACTTGCTGAAAACTATCCACGGCTTCATTCATCTCAACCTAGACACAGCACAGCAAAAATTGGACATCCAGAGTGCAATCCAATACATGAATTTAGAGCTTGTTTATGGAAAAGTGCTTTTTTCTGCTATTTCAATGTTGCAACTTGCTGAAAACTGTCCACGGCGTTCATTTCATCTCAACTAGACACAGCACAGCAAAAATTGGACATCCAGAGTGCATCAAACATGATTTAGAGCTGTTTATGAAAAGTGCTTATTTCTGCATTCAATGTTGTAACTTGCTGAAAACAGTCTACAGTGTTTTCATAAACATCTCGAATAAACATAACAAAACATTTTTTTTATCCAGAGTGCTTCAAACATGATTAGAGCTTGTTTATGGAAAAGTGCTCTATTCTGCATCTTCAATGTTGCCAACTTGCTGAAAACTATCCACGGTGTTCATTTCATCTCAACTAGACACAGCACAGCAAAATTGGATATCCAGAGTGCATCAAACATGATTTAGAGCTGTTTATGAAAAGTGCTTATTTCTGCATTTCAATGTTGTAACTTGCTGAAAACAGTCTACAGTTTTTCATAACATCTCGAATAAACATAACAAAACATTTTTTATCCAGAGTGCTTCAAACATGATTTAGAGCTTGTTATGGAAAAGTGCCTTATTTCTGCATTTCAATGTTGCAACTTGCTGAAACTATCCACGGTGTTCATTTCATCTCAACCTAGACACAGCACAGCAAAATTGGACATCCAGAGCTGCATCAACATGATTTAGAGCTTGTTTATGGAAAGTGCTTATTTCTGCATTTCAATGTTGTAACTTGCTGAAAACAGTCTACAGTGTTTTCATAACATCTCGAATAAACATAACAAAAACATTTTTTATCCAGAGTGCTTCAAACATGATTTAGAGCTTGTTTATGGAAAAGGCTTATTTCTGCATTTCAATGTTGCAACTTGCTGAAACTATCCACGGTGTCATTTCATCTCAACTAGACACAGCACAGCAAAAAATTGGACATCCAGAGTGCATCAAACATGATTTAGAGCTTGTTTATGGAAAAGTGCTTATTTCTGCATTTCAATGTTGCAACTTGCTGAAAACTATCCACGGTGTTCATTTCATCTCAACTAGACACAGCACAGCAAAAATTTGATATCCAGAGTGCATCAAACATGATTTAGAGCCTTGTTTATGGAAAAGTGCTTATTTCTGCATTCAATGTTGCAACTTGCTGAAAACTAGTCCACGGTGTTTCATTACATCTCAACTAACACAGCACAGCAAAAATTGACATCCAGAGTGCATCAAACATGATTTAGAGCTTGTTTATGGAAAAGTGCTTATTTCTGCATTTCAATGTTGCAACTTGCTGAAAACTGTCCACGGTGTTCATTTCATCTCAACCTAGACACAGCACAGCAAAAATTGGACATCCAGAGGCATCAAACATGATTTAGAGCTTGTTTATGGAAAAGTGCTTATTTCTGCATTTCAATGTTGTAACTTGCTGAAAACAGTCTACAGTGTTTCATAACATCTCGAATAACATAACAAAACATTTTTTTATCCAGAGTGCTTCAAACATGATTTAGAGCTTGTTTATGGAAAAGTGCTTATTTCTGCATTCAATGTTGCAACTTGCTGAAAACTATCCACGGTGTTCATTTCATCTCAACTAGACACAGCACAGCAAAAATTGGACATCCAGAGTGCATCAAACATGATTTAGAGCTTGTTTATGGAAAAGTGCTTATTTCTGCATTTCAATGTTGCAACTTGCTGAAAACTATCCACGGTGTTCATTTCATCTCAACCTAGACACAGCACAGCAAAAATTGGACATCCAGAGTGCATCAAACATGATTTAGAGCTTGTTTATGGAAAAGTGCTTATTTCTGCATTTCAATGTTGTAACTTGCTGAAAACAGTCTACAGTGTTTTCATAACATCTCGAATAAACATAACAAAAACATTTTTTCATCCAGAGTGCTTCAAACATGATTTAGAGCTTGTTTATGGAAAAGTGCTTATTCTGCATTTCAATGTTGCAACTTGCTGAAAACTATCCACGGTGTTCATTTAATCTCAACTAGACACAGCCACAGCAAAATTGGACATCCAGAGTGCATCAAACATGATTTAGAGCTTGTTTATGGAAAAGTGCTTATTTCTGCATTTCAATGTTGTCAACTTGCTGAAAACTGTCCACGTGCGTTCATTTCATCTCAACCTAGACAAGCACAGCAAAAATTGGACATCCAGAGTGCATCAAACATGATTTAGAGCTTGTTTATGGAAAAGTGCTTATTCTGCATTTCAATGTTGCAACTTGCTGAAAACTATCCACGGTGTTCATTTAATCTCAACTAGACACAGCACAGCAAAAATTGGACATCCAGAGTGCATCAAACATGATTTAGAGCTTGTTTATGGAAAAGTGCTTATTTCTGCATTTCAATGTTGTAACTTGCTGAAAACAGTCTACAGTGTTTCATAACATCTCGAATAAACATAACAAAAACATTTTTTATCCAGAGTGCTTCCAAACATGATTATAGAGCTTGTTTATGGAAAAGTGCTTATTTCTGCATTTCAAGTTGCAACTTGCTGAAAACTGTCCACGGGTTCATTTCATTCTCAACCTAGACACAGCACAGCAAAAATTGGACATCCAGAGTGCATCAAACTGATTTAGAGCTTGTTTATGGAAAAGTGCTTATTTCTGCATTTCAATGTTGTAAACTTGCTGAAAACAGTCACTACAGTGTTTTCATAACATCTCGAATAAACATAACAAAAACATTTTTTTATCCAGAGTGCTTCAAACATGATTAGAGCTTGTTATGGAAAAGTGTTCTTTCTGCATTTCAATGGATTGCAACTTGCTTGAAACTATCCACGGGTTCATTTCATCTCAACTAGACACAGCACAGCAAAAATTGGACATTCCAGAGTGCATCAAACATGATTTTAGAGCTTGTTTATGGAAAAGTGCTTATTTCTGCATTTCAATGTTGTAACTTGCTGAAAACAGTCTACAGTGTTTCATTAACATCTCGAATAGACACATAACAAAACATTTTGGACATCCAGAGTGCTCAAACATGATTTAGAGCTTGTTTATGGAAAAGTGCTTATTTCTGCATTTCAATGTTGTAAACTTGCTGAAACAGTCTACAGTGTTTCATAACATCTCGAATAAACATAACAAAAACATTTTTTAATCCAGAGTGCTTCAAACATGATTTAGAGCTTGTTTATGGAAAAGTGCTTATTTCTGCATTTCAATGTTGCAACTTGCTGAAAACTATCCACGGCTGTTCATTTCATCTCAACTAGACACAGCACCAGCAAAAATTGGACATCCAGAGTGCATCAAACATGATTTAGAGCTTGTTTATGGAAAAGTGCTTATTTCTGCATTTCAATGTTGTAACTTGCTGAAAACAGTCCACGGCGTTCATTTCATCTCAACCTAGACACAGCACAGCAAAAATTGGATATCCAGAGTGCATCAAACATGATTTAGAGCTTGTTTATGGAAAAGTGCTTATTTCTGCATTTCAATGTTGCAACTTGCTGAAAACTGTCCACGGGTTCATTTCATCTCAACTAGACAAGCACAGCAAAATTGGACATCCAGAGTGCATCAAACATGATTTAGAGCTTGTTTATGGAAAAGTGCTTATTTCTGCATTTCAATGTTGTAACTTGCTGAAAACAGTCTACAGTGTTTTCATAACATCTCGAATAAACATAACAAAACATTTTTTTATCCAGAGTGCTTCAAACATGATTTAGAGCTTGTTTATGGAAAAGTGCTTATTTCTGCATTTCAATGTTGCAACTTGCTGAAAACTATCCACGGTGTTCATTTCATCTCAACTAGACACAGCACAGCAAAAATTGGACATCCAGAGTGCATCAAACATGATTTAGAGCTTGTTTATGGAAAAGTGCTTATTTCTGCATTTCAATGTTGCAACTTGCTGAAAACTATCCACGGTGTTCATTTAATCTCAACTAGACACAGCACAGCAAAAATTGGACATCCAGAGTGCATCAAACATGATTAGAGCTTGTTTATGGAAAAGTGCTTATTTCTGCATTTCAATGTTGTAACTTGCTGAAACAGTCTACAGTGTTTTCATAACATTCTCGAATAAACATAACAAAAACATTTTTTTATCCAGAGTGCTTCAACCATGATTTAGAGCTTGTTTATGGAAAAGTGCTTATTTCTGCATTCACTGTTGCAACTATGCTGAAACTATCCACGGGTTCATTTACATCTCAACTAGACACAGCACAGCAAAAATTGGACATCCAGAGTGCATCAAACATGATTTTAGAGCTTGTTATGGAAAGTGCTTATTTCTGCATTTCACTGTTGCAACTGCTGAAAACTATCCACGGTGTTCATTTCATCTCAACTAGACACAGCACAGCAAAAATTTTTTATCCAGAGTGCTTCAAACATGATTTAGAGCTTGTTTATGGAAAAGTGCTTATTCTGCATTTCAATGTTGCAACTTGCTGAAAACTATCCACGGCGTTCATTTCATCTCAACCTAGGACACACGCCGCAGCAAAAATTGGAATCCAGAGTGCATCAAACATGATTTAGAGCTTGTTTATGGAAAAAGTGCTTATTTCTGCATTCAATGTTGTAACTTGCTGAAAACAGTCTACAGTGTTCATAACATCTCGAATAACATAACAAAACATTTTTTTATCCAGAGTGCTTCAAACATGATTAGAGCTTGTTTATGGAAAAGTGCTTATTTCTGTATTTCCATGTTGCAACTTGCTGAAAACGTCCACAAGGTTCATTTCATCTCAACTAGACCAGCACAGCAACAATTGGACATCAAAGAGTGCATCACACATGATTTAGAGCTGTTTATGGAAAAGTGCTTATTCTGCATTTCAATGTTGTAACTTGCTGAAAACAGTCTACAGTGTTTTCATAACATCTCGAATAACATAACAAAAACATGTTTTTATCCAGAGTGCTTCAAACATGATTTAGAGCTTGTTTATGGAAAAGTGCTTATTCTGCATTTCAATGTTGCAACTTAGCTGAAAACTATCCACGGTGTTCATTTCTTCTCAACTAGACACAGCACAGCAAAAATTGGACATCCAGAGTGCATCAAACATGATTTTAGAGCTTGTTTATGGAAAAGTGCTTATTTCTGCATTTCAATGTTGCAACTTGCTGAAAACTGTCCACGGCGTTCATTTCATCTCAACTAGACACAGCACAGCAAAAATTGGACATCCAGAGTGCATCAAACATGATTTAGAGCTTGTTTATGGAAAAGTGCTTATTTCTGCATTTCAATGTTGTAACTTGCCTTGAAAACAGTCTACAGTGTTTTCATAACATCTCGAACTAAACATAACAAAACATTTTTTTATCCAGAGTGCTTCAAACATGATTTAGAGCTTGTTATGGAAAAGTGCTTATTTCTGCATTTCAATGTTTCAACATGCTGAAAAACTGTCCACGGCGTTCATTTCATCTCAACCTAGACACAGCACAGCAAAAATTGGACCATCTCAGAGTGCATACAAACATGATTAAGCAGCTTGTTTATGGAAAGGAAAGTGCTTATTTTCTGAATTTCAATGTTTCAACTATGCTGAAAACTTATCCACGGTGCTTCATTTCATCTCAACCTAGACACAGGCCCAGCAAAAATTGGACATCCAAGAGTGCATCACACATGATTTAGAGCTTGGTTGTTTCTGGAAAATGGCTTATTTCTGCATTTCCATGTTGCTAACCTAGCTGAAAACTAGGTCTCCACGGGTTTCATTTACATCCGAACCTAGACCACATCACAGCAAACATTTTTTTACATCCAGAGTGCATTCAAACATTGATTTAGAGCTTGTTTATGGAAAAGTGGCTTATTCTGCATTTCAATGTTGCAAACTTGCTGAAAATATCCACGGTGTTCATTTCATCTCAACTAGACACAGCACAGCAAAAATTGGACATCCAGAGTGCATCAAACATGATTTAGAGCTTGTTTATGGAAAAGTGCTTATTCTGCATTTCAATGTTGTAACATTGCTGAAAACAGTCTACGGTTTTCATAACATCTCGAACTAAACATAACAAAAACATTTTTTATCCAGAGTGCTTCAACCATGATTTAGAGCTTGTTTATGGAAAAGTGCTTATTTCTGCATTTCAAGTTGCAACTTGCTGAAAACTAGTCCACGGTGTTCATTTCATCTCAACCTAGACACAGCCACAGCAAAAATTGGACATCCAGAGTGCATCAAACATGATTTTAGAGCTTGTTTATGATAAAGTGCTTATTCTGCATTTCACTGTTGTTACTTGCTGAAAACAGGCTACAGTGTTTTCATAACATCTCGAATAAACATAACAAAAACATTTTTTATCCAGAGTGCCCTTCAAACATGATTTAGAGGCTTGTTATGGAAAAGTGCTTATTTCTGCATTTCTAATGTTTCAACATGCTGAAAACTATCCACGTGTTCATTCATCTCAACTAGACACAGCACAGCAAAATTGGACATCCAGAGTGCATCAAACATGATTAGAGCTTGTTCATGGAAAAGTTGCTTATTTCTGCATTTCACTGTTGTAACTTGCTGAAAACAGTCTACAGTGTTTTCATAACATCTCGAATAACATAACAAAAACATTTTTTTATCCAGAGTGCTTCAACATGATTTAGAGCTTGTTTATGGAAAAAGTGCTTATTCTGCATTTCAATGTTTGCAACTGCCTGAAACTATCCACGGTGTCATTCTCTCAACTAGACACAGCACAGCCAAAATTGGACCATCCAGAGTGCATCAAACATGATTTAGAGCTTGTTATGGAAAAAGTGCTTATTTCTGCATTTCAATGTTGGTAACTTGCTGAAAACTCTCCCCACGGTTCATTTCATCTCAACTAGACACGCACAGCAAAAACTTGGACATCCAGAGTGCATCAAACATGATTTAGAGCTTGTTTATGGAAAAGTGCTTATTTCTGCCATTTCAATGTTGCAACTTGCTGAAAACGTCCACGGTGTTCATTTAATCTCAACTAGACCACAGCACAGCAAAAATGGACATCCAGAGTGCATCAAACATGATTAGAGCTTGTTTATGGAAAAGTGCTTATTTCTGCATTTCAATGTTGCAACTTGCTGAAAACTGTCCACGGGTTTCATTTAATTCAACTAGACACAGCACAGCAAAAATTGGACATCCAGAGTGCATCAAACATGATTAGAGCTTGTTTATGGAAAAGTGCTTATTCTGCATTTCAATGTTGTAACTTGCTGAAAACGCTCTACAGTGTTTTCATAACATCTCGAATAAACATACAAAAAACATTTTTTTATCCAGTAGTGCTTCAAAACATGATTTAGAGCTTGTTTATGGAAAAGTGCTTATTCTGCATTTCAATGTTGCAACTAGCTGAAAACTATCCACGGTGTTCATTTAATCTCAACTAGACACAGCACAGCAAAATTGGACATCCAGAGTGCATCAAACATGATTTAGAGCTTGTTTATGGAAAAGTGCTTATTTCTGCATTTCAATGTTGCAACTTGCTGAAAACAGTCCACAGTGTTTTTCATACATCTCGAATAACATAAAAAAACATTTTTTATCCAGAGTGCATCAAACATGATTTAGAGCTTGTTTATGGAAAAGTGCTTATTTCTGCATTTCAATGTTGTAACTTGCTGAAAACAGTCCACAGTGTTCATAACATCTCGAATAAACATACACAAAAATTGGACATCCAGAGTGCATCAAACATGATTTAGAGCTTGTTTATGGAAAAGTGCTTATTTCTGCATTTCAATGTTGCAACTTGCTGAAAACTATCCACGGTGTTCATTTAATCTCAACTAGACACAGCACAGCAAAAATTGGACATCCAGAGTGCATCAAACATGATTTAGAGCTTGTTTATGGAAAAGTGCTTATTTCTGCATTTCAATGTTGTAACTTGCTGAAAACGTCTACAGTGTTTCATACATCTCGAATAACACAACAAAAACATTTTTTATCCAGAGTGCATCAAACATGATTTAGAGCTTGTTTATGGAAAAGTGCTTATTTCTGCATTTCAATGTTGTAACTTGCTGAAAACAGTCTACAGTGTTTTCATAACATCTCGAATAAACATAACAAAACATTTTTTATCCAGAGTGCTCAAACATGATTTAGAGCTTGTTTATGGAAAAGTGCTTATTTCTGCATTTCAATGTTGCAACTTGCTGAAAACTATCCACGGTGTTCATTTAATCTCAACTAGACACAGCACAGCAAAATTGGACATCCAGAGTGCATCAAACATGATTTAGAGCTTGTTTATGGAAAAGTGCTTATTTCTGCATTTCAATGTTGCAACTTGCTGAAAACTATCCACGGTGTTCATTTAATCTCAACTAGACACAGCACAGCAAAATTTGGACATCCAGAGTGCATCAAACATGATTTAGAGCTTGTTTATGGAAAAGTGCTTATTTCTGCATTTCAATGTTGCAACTTGCTGAAAACAGTCCACAGTGTTTCATAACATCTCAATAAACAGCACAAAAAATTTGGACATCCAGAGTGCTTCAAACATGATTTAGAGCTTGTTTATGGAAAAGTGCTTATTTCTGCATTTCAATGTTGCAACTTGCTGAAAACTATCCACGGTGTTCATTTAATCTCAACTAGACACAGCACAGCAAAAATTGGACATCCAGAGTGCATCAAACATGATTTAGAGCTTGTTTATGGAAAAGTGCTTATTTCTGCATTTCAATGTTGCAACTTGCTGAAAACTAGTCCACGGTGTTCATTTAATCTCAACTAGACACAGCACAGCAAAAATTGGACATCCAGAGTGCATCAAACATGATTTAGAGCTTGTTTATGGAAAAGTGCTTATTTCTGCATTTCAATGTTGCAACTTGCTGAAAAGTCTACAGTGTTTCATTAACATCTCAATAAACATAACAAAAACATTTTTTTATCCAGAGTGCTTCAAACATGATTTAGAGCTTGTTTATGGAAAAGTGCTTATTTCTGCATTTCAATGTTGCAACTAGCTGAAAACTATCCACGGTGTTCATTTAATCTCAACTAGACACAGCACAGCAAAAATTGGACATCCAGAGTGCATCAAACATGATTTAGAGCTTGTTTATGGAAAAGTGCTTATTTCTGCATTTCAATGTTGCAACTTGCTGAAAACAGTACACAGTGTTTCATAACATCTCGAATAAACATAACAAAAACATTTTTTATCCAGAGTGCTTCAAACATGATTTAGAGCTTGTTTATGGAAAAGTGCTTATTTCTGCATTTCAATGTTGCAACTAGCTGAAAACTATCCACGGTGTTCATTTAATCTCAACTAGACACAGCACAGCAAAAATTGGACATCCAGAGTGCATCAAACATGATTTAGAGCTTGTTTATGGAAAAGTGCTTATTTCTGCATTTCAATGTTGCAACTTGCTGAAAACTATCCACGGTGTTCATTTAATCTCAACTAGACACAGCACAGCAAAAATTGGACATCCAGAGTGCATCAAACATGATTTAGAGCTTGTTTATGGAAAAGTGCTTATTTCTGCATTTCAATGTTGTAACTTGCTGAAAACAGTCTACAGTGTTTTCATAACATCTCGAATAAACATAACAAAAACATTTTTTTATCCAGAGTGCTTCAAACATGATTTAGAGCTTGTTTATGGAAAAGTGCTTATTTCTGCATTTCAATGTTGCAACTTGCTGAAAACTATCCACGGTGTTCATTTAATCTCAACTAGACACAGCACAGCAAAAATTGGACATCCAGAGTGCATCAAACATGATTTAGAGCTTGTTTATGGAAAAGTGCTTATTTCTGCATTTCAATGTTGCAACTTGCTGAAAACAGTCCACGGTGTTCATAACATCTCAACTAACACATAACAAAAAATTTTTATCCAGAGTGCTTCAAACATGATTTAGAGCTTGTTTATGGAAAAGTGCTTATTTCTGCATTTCAATGTTGCAACTTGCTGAAAACTATCCACGGTGTTCATTTAATCTCAACTAGACACAGCACAGCAAAAATTGGACATCCAGAGTGCATCAAACATGATTTAGAGCTTGTTTATGGAAAAGTGCTTATTTCTGCATTTCAATGTTGCAACTTGCTGAAAACTATCCACGGTGTTCATTTAATCTCAACTAGACACAGCACAGCAAAAATTGGACATCCAGAGTGCATCAAACATGATTTAGAGCTTGTTTATGGAAAAGTGCTTATTTCTGCATTTCAATGTTGTAACTTGCTGAAAACAGTCTACAGTGTTTTCATAACATCTCGAATAAACATAACAAACATTTTTTTATCCAGAGTGCTTCAAACATGATTTAGAGCTTGTTTATGGAAAAGTGCTTATTTCTGCATTTCAATGTTGCAACTTGCTGAAAACTATCCACGGTGTTCATTAATCTCAACTAGACACAGCACAGCAAAAATTGGACATCCAGAGTGCATCAAACATGATTTAGAGCTTGTTTATGGAAAAGTGCTTATTTCTGCATTTCAATGTTGTAACTTGCTGAAAACAGTCTACAGGTGTTCATAACATCTCGAATAAACATAACAAAACATTTTTTATCCAGAGTGCTTCAAACATGATTTAGAGCTTGTTTATGGAAAAGTGCTTATTTCTGCATTTCAATGTTGCAACTTGCTGAAAACTATCCACGGTGTTCATTTAATCTCAACTAGACACAGCACAGCAAAAATTGGACATCCAGAGTGCATCAAACATGATTTAGAGCTTGTTTATGGAAAAGTGCTTATTTCTGCATTTCAATGTTGCAACTTGCTGAAAACTATCCACGGTGTTCATTTAATCTCAACTAGACACAGCACAGCAAAAATTGGACATCCAGAGTGCATCAAACATGATTTAGAGCTTGTTTATGGAAAAGTGCTTATTTCTGCATTTCAATGTTGCAACTAGCTGAAAACTATCCACGGTGTTCATTTAATCTCAACTAGACACAGCACAGCAAAAATTGGACATCCAGAGTGCATCAAACATGATTTAGAGCTTGTTTATGGAAAAGTGCTTATTTCTGCATTTCAATGTTGTAACTTGCTGAAAACAGTCTACAGTGTTTTCATAACATCTCGAATAAACATAACAAAAAATTTTTTATCCAGAGTGCTTCAAACATGATTTAGAGCTTGTTTATGGAAAAGTGCTTATTTCTGCATTTCAATGTTGCAACTAGCTGAAAACTATCCACGGTGTTCATTTAATCTCAACTAGACACAGCACAGCAAAAATTGGACATCCAGAGTGCATCAAACATGATTTAGAGCTTGTTTATGGAAAAGTGCTTATTTCTGCATTTCAATGTTGTAACTTGCTGAAAACAGTCTACAGTGTTTTCATAACATCTCGAATAAACAAACAAAAACATTTTTTATCCAGAGTGCTTCAAACATGATTTAGAGCTTGTTTATGGAAAAGTGCTTATTTCTGCATTTCAATGTTGCAACTTGCTGAAAACTATCCACGGTGTTCATTTAATCTCAACTAGACACAGCACAGCAAAAATTGGACATCCAGAGTGCATCAAACATGATTTAGAGCTTGTTTATGGAAAAGTGCTTATTTCTGCATTTCAATGTTGCAACTTGCTGAAAACTATCCACGGTGTTCATTTATCTCAACTAGACACAGCACAGCAAAAATTGGACATCCAGAGTGCATCAAACATGATTTAGAGCTTGTTTATGGAAAAGTGCTTATTTCTGCATTTCAATGTTGTAACTTGCTGAAAACAGTCTACAGTGTTTTCATAACATCTCGAATAAACATAACAAAAACATTTTTTATCCAGAGTGCTTCAAACATGATTTAGAGCTTGTTTATGGAAAAGTGCTTATTTCTGCATTTCAATGTTGCAACTAGCTGAAAACTATCCACGGTGTTCATTTAATCTCAACTAGACACAGCACAGCAAAAATTGGACATCCAGAGTGCATCAAACATGATTTAGAGCTTGTTTATGGAAAAGTGCTTATTTCTGCATTTCAATGTTGCAACTTGCTGAAAACTATCCACGGTGTTCATTTAATCTCAACTAGACACAGCACAGCAAAAATTGGACATCCAGAGTGCATCAAACATGATTTAGAGCTTGTTTATGGAAAAGTGCTTATTTCTGCATTTCAATGTTGTAACTTGCTGAAAACAGTCTACAGTGTTTTCATAACATCTCGAATAAACATAACAAAAACATTTTTTATCCAGAGTGCTTCAAACATGATTTAGAGCTTGTTTATGGAAAAGTGCTTATTTCTGCATTTCAATGTTGCAACTTGCTGAAAACTATCCACGGTGTTCATTTAATCTCAACTAGACACAGCACAGCAAAAATTGGACATCCAGAGTGCATCAAACATGATTTAGAGCTTGTTTATGGAAAAGTGCTTATTTCTGCATTTCAATGTTGTAACTTGCTGAAAACAGTCAACAGTGTTTTCATAACATCTCAACTAGACACAGCACAGCAAAAATTGGACATCCAGAGTGCATCAAACATGATTTAGAGCTTGTTTATGGAAAAGTGCTTATTTCTGCATTTCAATGTTGCAACTTGCTGAAAACTATCCACGGTGTTCATTTAATCTCAACTAGACACAGCACAGCAAAAATTGGACATCCAGAGTGCATCAAACATGATTTAGAGCTTGTTTATGGAAAAGTGCTTATTTCTGCATTTCAATGTTGCAACTTGCTGAAAACTATCCACGGTGTTCATTTAATCTCAACTAGACACAGCACAGCAAAAATTGGACATCCAGAGTGCATCAAACATGATTTAGAGCTTGTTTATGGAAAAGTGCTTATTTCTGCATTTCAATGTTGTAACTTGCTGAAAACAGTCTACAGTGTTTTCATAACATCTCGAATAAACATAACAAAACATTTTTTATCCAGAGTGCTTCAAACATGATTTAGAGCTTGTTTATGGAAAAGTGCTTATTTCTGCATTTCAATGTTGCAACTTGCTGAAAACTATCCACGGTGTTCATTTAATCTCAACTAGACACAGCACAGCAAAAATTGGACATCCAGAGTGCATCAAACATGATTTAGAGCTTGTTTATGGAAAAGTGCTTATTTCTGCATTTCAATGTTGCAACTTGCTGAAAACTATCCACGGTGTTCATTTAATCTCAACTAGACACAGCACAGCAAAAATTGGACATCCAGAGTGCATCAAACATGATTTAGAGCTTGTTTATGGAAAAGTGCTTATTTCTGCATTTCAATGTTGTAACTTGCTGAAAACAGTCTACAGTGTTCATAACATCTCGAATAAACATAACAAAAAAATTTTTTATCCAGAGTGCTTCAAACATGATTTAGAGCTTGTTTATGGAAAAGTGCTTATTTCTGCATTTCAATGTTGCAACTTGCTGAAAACTATCCACGGTGTTCATTTAATCTCAACTAGACACAGCACAGCAAAAATTGGACATCCAGAGTGCATCAAACATGATTTAGAGCTTGTTTATGGAAAAGTGCTTATTTCTGCATTTCAATGTTGCAACTTGCTGAAAACTATCCACGGTGTTCATTTAATCTCAACTAGACACAGCACAGCAAAAATTGGACATCCAGAGTGCATCAAACATGATTTAGAGCTTGTTTATGGAAAAGTGCTTATTTCTGCATTTCAATGTTGTAACTTGCTGAAAACAGTCTACAGTGTTTCATAACATCTCGAATAAACATAACAAAAACATTTTTTATCCAGAGTGCTTCAAACATGATTTAGAGCTTGTTTATGGAAAAGTGCTTATTTCTGCATTTCAATGTTGCAACTTGCTGAAAACTATCCACGGTGTTCATTTAATCTCAACTAGACACAGCACAGCAAAAATTGGACATCCAGAGTGCATCAAACATGATTTAGAGCTTGTTTATGGAAAAGTGCTTATTTCTGCATTTCAATGTTGTAACTTGCTGAAAACAGTCTACAGTGTTCATAACATCTCGAATAACATAACAAAAAATTTTTTATCCAGAGTGCTTCAAACATGATTTAGAGCTTGTTTATGGAAAAGTGCTTATTTCTGCATTTCAATGTTGCAACTTGCTGAAAACTATCCACGGTGTTCATTTAATCTCAACTAGACACAGCACAGCAAAAATTGGACATCCAGAGTGCATCAAACATGATTTAGAGCTTGTTTATGGAAAAGTGCTTATTTCTGCATTTCAATGTTGCAACTTGCTGAAAACTATCCACGGTGTTCATTTAATCTCAACTAGACACAGCACAGCAAAAATTGGACATCCAGAGTGCATCAAACATGATTTAGAGCTTGTTTATGGAAAAGTGCTTATTTCTGCATTTCAATGTTGTAACTTGCTGAAAACAGTCTACAGTGTTTCATAACATCTCGAATAAACATAACAAAAAAATTTTTTATCCAGAGTGCTTCAAACATGATTTAGAGCTTGTTTATGGAAAAGTGCTTATTTCTGCATTTCAATGTTGCAACTTGCTGAAAACTATCCACGGTGTTCATTTAATCTCAACTAGACACAGCACAGCAAAAATTGGACATCCAGAGTGCATCAAACATGATTTAGAGCTTGTTTATGGAAAAGTGCTTATTTCTGCATTTCAATGTTGCAACTTGCTGAAAACTATCCACGGTGTTCATTTAATCTCAACTAGACACAGCACAGCAAAAATTGGACATCCAGAGTGCATCAAACATGATTTAGAGCTTGTTTATGGAAAAGTGCTTATTTCTGCATTTCAATGTTGCAACTTGCTGAAAACTATCCACGGTGTTCATTTAATCTCAACTAGACACAGCACAGCAAAAATTGGACATCCAGAGTGCATCAAACATGATTTAGAGCTTGTTTATGGAAAAGTGCTTATTTCTGCATTTCAATGTTGCAACTTGCTGAAAACTATCCACGGTGTTCATTTAATCTCAACTAGACACAGCACAGCAAAAATTGGACATCCAGAGTGCATCAAACATGATTTAGAGCTTGTTTATGGAAAAGTGCTTATTTCTGCATTTCAATGTTGTAACTTGCTGAAAACAGTCTACAGTGTTTCATAACATCTCGAATAAACATAACAAAAACATTTTTATCCAGAGTGCTTCAAACATGATTTAGAGCTTGTTTATGGAAAAGTGCTTATTTCTGCATTTCAATGTTGCAACTTGCTGAAAACTATCCACGGTGTTCATTTAATCTCAACTAGACACAGCACAGCAAAAATTGGACATCCAGAGTGCATCAAACATGATTTAGAGCTTGTTTATGGAAAAGTGCTTATTTCTGCATTTCAATGTTGTAACTTGCTGAAAACAGTCTACAGTGTTTCATAACATCTCGAATAAACATAACAAAAACATTTTTTATCCAGAGTGCTTCAAACATGATTTAGAGCTTGTTTATGGAAAAGTGCTTATTTCTGCATTTCAATGTTGCAACTTGCTGAAAACTATCCACGGTGTTCATTTAATCTCAACTAGACACAGCACAGCAAAAATTGGACATCCAGAGTGCATCAAACATGATTTAGAGCTTGTTTATGGAAAAGTGCTTATTTCTGCATTTCAATGTTGCAACTTGCTGAAAACTATCCACGGTGTTCATTTAATCTCAACTAGACACAGCACAGCAAAAATTGGACATCCAGAGTGCATCAAACATGATTTAGAGCTTGTTTATGGAAAAGTGCTTATTTCTGCATTTCAATGTTGCAACTTGCTGAAAACTATCCACGGTGTTCATTTAATCTCAACTAGACACAGCACAGCAAAAATTGGACATCCAGAGTGCATCAAACATGATTTAGAGCTTGTTTATGGAAAAGTGCTTATTTCTGCATTTCAATGTTGTAACTTGCTGAAAACAGTCTACAGTGTTTCATAACATCTCGAATAAACATAACAAAAACATTTTTTATCCAGAGTGCTTCAAACATGATTTAGAGCTTGTTTATGGAAAAGTGCTTATTTCTGCATTTCAATGTTGCAACTTGCTGAAAACTATCCACGGTGTTCATTTAATCTCAACTAGACACAGCACAGCAAAAATTGGACATCCAGAGTGCATCAAACATGATTTAGAGCTTGTTTATGGAAAAGTGCTTATTTCTGCATTTCAATGTTGTAACTTGCTGAAAACAGTCTACAGTGTTTTCATAACATCTCGAATAAACATAACAAAAAAAATTTTTTATCCAGAGTGCTTCAAACATGATTTAGAGCTTGTTTATGGAAAAGTGCTTATTTCTGCATTTCAATGTTGCAACTTGCTGAAAACTATCCACGGTGTTCATTTAATCTCAACTAGACACAGCACAGCAAAAATTGGACATCCAGAGTGCATCAAACATGATTTAGAGCTTGTTTATGGAAAAGTGCTTATTTCTGCATTTCAATGTTGCAACTTGCTGAAAACTATCCACGGTGTTCATTTAATCTCAACTAGACACAGCACAGCAAAAATTGGACATCCAGAGTGCATCAAACATGATTTAGAGCTTGTTTATGGAAAAGTGCTTATTTCTGCATTTCAATGTTGCAACTTGCTGAAAACAGTCTACAGTGTTTCATAACATCTCAATAAACATAACAAAAACATTTTTTATCCAGAGTGCATCAAACATGATTTAGAGCTTGTTTATGGAAAAGTGCTTATTTCTGCATTTCAATGTTGCAACTTGCTGAAAACTATCCACGGTGTTCATTTCATCTCAACTAGACACAGCACAGCAAAAATTGGACATCCAGAGTGCATCAAACATGATTTAGAGCTTGTTTATGGAAAAGTGCTTATTTCTGCATTTCAATGTTGCAACTTGCTGAAAACTATCCACGGTGTTCATTTAATCTCAACTAGACACAGCACAGCAAAAATTGGACATCCAGAGTGCATCAAACATGATTTAGAGCTTGTTTATGGAAAAGTGCTTATTTCTGCATTTCAATGTTGTAACTTGCTGAAAACAGTCTACAGTGTTTCATAACATCTCGAATAAACATAACAAAAAAATTTTTTATCCAGAGTGCTTCAAACATGATTTAGAGCTTGTTTATGGAAAAGTGCTTATTTCTGCATTTCAATGTTGCAACTTGCTGAAAACTATCCACGGTGTTCATTTAATCTCAACTAGACACAGCACAGCAAAAATTGGACATCCAGAGTGCATCAAACATGATTTAGAGCTTGTTTATGGAAAAGTGCTTATTTCTGCATTTCAATGTTGTAACTTGCTGAAAACAGTCTACAGTGTTTCATAACATCTCGAATAAACATAACAAAAACATTTTTTATCCAGAGTGCTTCAAACATGATTTAGAGCTTGTTTATGGAAAAGTGCTTATTTCTGCATTTCAATGTTGCAACTTGCTGAAAACTATCCACGGTGTTCATTTAATCTCAACTAGACACAGCACAGCAAAAATTGGACATCCAGAGTGCATCAAACATGATTTAGAGCTTGTTTATGGAAAAGTGCTTATTTCTGCATTTCAATGTTGCAACTTGCTGAAAACTATCCACGGTGTTCATTTAATCTCAACTAGACACAGCACAGCAAAAATTGGACATCCAGAGTGCATCAAACATGATTTAGAGCTTGTTTATGGAAAAGTGCTTATTTCTGCATTTCAATGTTGTAACTTGCTGAAAACAGTCTACAGTGTTTTCATAACATCTCGAATAAACATAACAAAAACATTTTTTATCCAGAGTGCTTCAAACATGATTTAGAGCTTGTTTATGGAAAAGTGCTTATTTCTGCATTTCAATGTTGCAACTTGCTGAAAACTATCCACGGTGTTCATTTAATCTCAACTAGACACAGCACAGCAAAAATTGGACATCCAGAGTGCATCAAACATGATTTAGAGCTTGTTTATGGAAAAGTGCTTATTTCTGCATTTCAATGTTGTAACTTGCTGAAAACAGTCTACAGTGTTCATAACATCTCGAATAAACATAACAAAAACATTTTTTATCCAGAGTGCTTCAAACATGATTTAGAGCTTGTTTATGGAAAAGTGCTTATTTCTGCATTTCAATGTTGCAACTTGCTGAAAACTATCCACGGTGTTCATTTAATCTCAACTAGACACAGCACAGCAAAAATTGGACATCCAGAGTGCATCAAACATGATTTAGAGCTTGTTTATGGAAAAGTGCTTATTTCTGCATTTCAATGTTGCAACTTGCTGAAAACTATCCACGGTGTTCATTTAATCTCAACTAGACACAGCACAGCAAAAATTGGACATCCAGAGTGCATCAAACATGATTTAGAGCTTGTTTATGGAAAAGTGCTTATTTCTGCATTTCAATGTTGCAACTTGCTGAAAACTATCCACGGTGTTCATTTAATCTCAACTAGACACAGCACAGCAAAAATTGGACATCCAGAGTGCATCAAACATGATTTAGAGCTTGTTTATGGAAAAGTGCTTATTTCTGCATTTCAATGTTGTAACTTGCTGAAAACAGTCTACAGTGTTTTCATAACATCTCGAATAAACATAACAAAAAAATTTTTTATCCAGAGTGCTTCAAACATGATTTATAGCTTGTTTATGGAAAAGTGCTTATTTCTGCATTTCAATGTTGCAACTTGCTGAAAACTATCCACGGTGTTCATTTAATCTCAACTAGACACAGCACAGCAAAAATTGGACATCCAGAGTGCATCAAACATGATTTAGAGCTTGTTTATGGAAAAGTGCTTATTTCTGCATTTCAATGTTGTAACTTGCTGAAAACAGTCTACAGTGTTTTCATAACATCTCGAATAAACATAACAAAAAAATTTTTTATCCAGAGTGCTTCAAACATGATTTAGAGCTTGTTTATGGAAAAGTGCTTATTTCTGCATTTCAATGTTGCAACTTGCTGAAAACTATCCACGGTGTTCATTTAATCTCAACTAGACACAGCACAGCAAAAATTGGACATCCAGAGTGCATCAAACATGATTTAGAGCTTGTTTATGGAAAAGTGCTTATTTCTGCATTTCAATGTTGCAACTTGCTGAAAACTATCCACGGTGTTCATTTAATCTCAACTAGACACAGCACAGCAAAAATTGGACATCCAGAGTGCATCAAACATGATTTAGAGCTTGTTTATGGAAAAGTGCTTATTTCTGCATTTCAATGTTGTAACTTGCTGAAAACAGTCTACAGTGTTTCATAACATCTCGAATAAACATAACAAAAACATTTTTTATCCAGAGTGCTTCAAACATGATTTAGAGCTTGTTTATGGAAAAGTGCTTATTTCTGCATTTCAATGTTGCAACTTGCTGAAAACTATCCACGGTGTTCATTTAATCTCAACTAGACACAGCACAGCAAAAATTGGACATCCAGAGTGCATCAAACATGATTTAGAGCTTGTTTATGGAAAAGTGCTTATTTCTGCATTTCAATGTTGCAACTTGCTGAAAACTATCCACGGTGTTCATTTAATCTCAACT
This sequence comes from Oncorhynchus kisutch, assembly GCF_002021735.2. Taxonomy (NCBI): domain Eukaryota; kingdom Metazoa; phylum Chordata; class Actinopteri; order Salmoniformes; family Salmonidae; genus Oncorhynchus; species Oncorhynchus kisutch. Next base: position 7,421 of record NW_022262087.1, on the reverse strand, counting down.
AGACACAGCACAGCAAAAATTGGACATCCAGAGTGCATCAAACATGATTTAGAGCTTGTTTATGGAAAAGTGCTTATTTCTGCATTTCAATGTTGTAACTTGCTGAAAACAGTCTACAGTGTTTTCATAACATCTCGAATAAACATAACAAAAACATTTTTTATCCAGAGTGCTTCAAACATGATTTAGAGCTTGTTTATGGAAAAGTGCTTATTTCTGCATTTCAATGTTGCAACTTGCTGAAAACTATCCACGGTGTTCATTTAATCTCAACTAGACACAGCACAGCAAAAATTGGACATCCAGAGTGCATCAAACATGATTTAGAGCTTGTTTATGGAAAAGTGCTTATTTCTGCATTTCAATGTTGTAACTTGCTGAAAACAGTCTACAGTGTTTTCATAACATCTCGAATAAACATAACAAAAACATTTTTTATCCAGAGTGCTTCAAACATGATTTAGAGCTTGTTTATGGAAAAGTGCTTATTTCTGCATTTCAATGTTGCAACTTGCTGAAAACTATCCACGGTGTTCATTTAATCTCAACTAGACACAGCACAGCAAAAATTGGACATCCAGAGTGCATCAAACATGATTTAGAGCTTGTTTATGGAAAAGTGCTTATTTCTGCATTTCAATGTTGCAACTTGCTGAAAACTATCCACGGTGTTCATTTAATCTCAACTAGACACAGCACAGCAAAAATTGGACATCCAGAGTGCATCAAACATGATTTAGAGCTTGTTTATGGAAAAGTGCTTATTTCTGCATTTCAATGTTGCAACTTGCTGAAAACAGTCCACAGTGTTTCATAACATCTCGAATAAACATAACAAAAAAATTTTTTATCCAGAGTGCTTCAAACATGATTTAGAGCTTGTTTATGGAAAAGTGCTTATTTCTGCATTTCAATGTTGCAACTTGCTGAAAACTATCCACGGTGTTCATTTAATCTCAACTAGACACAGCACAGCAAAAATTGGACATCCAGAGTGCATCAAACATGATTTAGAGCTTGTTTATGGAAAAGTGCTTATTTCTGCATTTCAATGTTGCAACTTGCTGAAAACTATCCACGGTGTTCATTTCATCTCAACTAGACACAGCACAGCAAAAATTGGACATCCAGAGTGCATCAAACATGATTTAGAGCTTGTTTATGGAAAAGTGCTTATTTCTGCATTTCAATGTTGCAACTTGCTGAAAACTATCCACGGTGTTCATTTAATCTCAACTAGACACAGCACAGCAAAAATTGGACATCCAGAGTGCATCAAACATGATTTAGAGCTTGTTTATGGAAAAGTGCTTATTTCTGCATTTCAATGTTGTAACTTGCTGAAAACAGTCTACAGTGTTTTCATAACATCTCGAATAAACATAACAAAAACATTTTTTATCCAGAGTGCTTCAAACATGATTTAGAGCTTGTTTATGGAAAAGTGCTTATTTCTGCATTTCAATGTTGCAACTTGCTGAAAACTATCCACGGTGTTCATTTAATCTCAACTAGACACAGCACAGCAAAAATTGGACATCCAGAGTGCATCAAACATGATTTAGAGCTTGTTTATGGAAAAGTGCTTATTTCTGCATTTCAATGTTGCAACTTGCTGAAAACAGTCTACAGTGTTCATAACATCTCGAATAAACATAACAAAAAATTTTTTATCCAGAGTGCATCAAACATGATTTAGAGCTTGTTTATGGAAAAGTGCTTATTTCTGCATTTCAATGTTGCAACTTGCTGAAAACTATCCACGGTGTTCATTTAATCTCAACTAGACACAGCACAGCAAAAATTGGACATCCAGAGTGCATCAAACATGATTTAGAGCTTGTTTATGGAAAAGTGCTTATTTCTGCATTTCAATGTTGCAACTTGCTGAAAACTATCCACGGTGTTCATTTAATCTCAACTAGACACAGCACAGCAAAAATTGGACATCCAGAGTGCATCAAACATGATTTAGAGCTTGTTTATGGAAAAGTGCTTATTTCTGCATTTCAATGTTGCAACTTGCTGAAAACTATCCACGGTGTTCATTTAATCTCAACTAGACACAGCACAGCAAAAATTGGACATCCAGAGTGCATCAAACATGATTTAGAGCTTGTTTATGGAAAAGTGCTTATTTCTGCATTTCAATGTTGCAACTTGCTGAAAACAGTCCACAGTGTTTCATAACATCTCGAAAAACATAACAAAAAAATTTTTTATCCAGAGTGCATCAAACATGATTTAGAGCTTGTTTATGGAAAAGTGCTTATTTCTGCATTTCAATGTTGCAACTTGCTGAAAACTATCCACGGTGTTCATTTAATCTCAACTAGACACAGCACAGCAAAAATTGGACATCCAGAGTGCATCAAACATGATTTAGAGCTTGTTTATGGAAAAGTGCTTATTTCTGCATTTCAATGTTGCAACTTGCTGAAAACAGTCCACAGGTGTTCATTACATCTCAATAAACAGCAACAAAAATTGGACATCCAGAGTGCATCAAACATGATTTAGAGCTTGTTTATGGAAAAGTGCTTATTTCTGCATTTCAATGTTGCAACTTGCTGAAAACTATCCACGGTGTTCATTAATCTCAACTAGACACAGCACAGCAAAAATTGGACATCCAGAGTGCATCAAACATGATTTAGAGCTTGTTTATGGAAAAGTGCTTATTTCTGCATTTCAATGTTGCAACTTGCTGAAAACATCCACGGTGTTCATTTCATCTCAACTAGACACAGCACAGCAAAAATTGGACATCCAGAGTGCATCAAACATGATTTAGAGCTTGTTTATGGAAAAGTGCTTATTTCTGCATTTCAATGTTGCAACTTGCTGAAAACTATCCACGGTGTTCATTTAATCTCAACTAGACACAGCACAGCAAAAATTGGACATCCAGAGTGCATCAAACATGATTTAGAGCTTGTTTATGGAAAAGTGCTTATTTCTGCATTTCAATGTTGTAACTTGCTGAAAACAGTCTACAGTGTTTTCATAACATCTCGAATAAACATAACAAAAACATTTTTTATCCAGAGTGCTTCAAACATGATTTAGAGCTTGTTTATGGAAAAGTGCTTATTTCTGCATTTCAATGTTGCAACTTGCTGAAAACTATCCACGGTGTTCATTTAATCTCAACTAGACACAGCACAGCAAAAATTGGACATCCAGAGTGCATCAAACATGATTTAGAGCTTGTTTATGGAAAAGTGCTTATTTCTGCATTTCAATGTTGCAACTTGCTGAAAACTATCCACGGTGTTCATTTAATCTCAACTAGACACAGCACAGCAAAAATTGGACATCCAGAGTGCATCAAACATGATTTAGAGCTTGTTTATGGAAAAGTGCTTATTTCTGCATTTCAATGTTGTAACTTGCTGAAAACAGTCTACAGTGTTTCATAACATCTCGAATAAACATAACAAAAAATTTTTTATCCAGAGTGCTTCAAACATGATTTAGAGCTTGTTTATGGAAAAGTGCTTATTTCTGCATTTCAATGTTGCAACTTGCTGAAAACTATCCACGGTGTTCATTTAATCTCAACTAGACACAGCACAGCAAAAATTGGACATCCAGAGTGCATCAAACATGATTTAGAGCTTGTTTATGGAAAAGTGCTTATTTCTGCATTTCAATGTTGCAACTTGCTGAAAACTATCCACGGTGTTCATTTAATCTCAACTAGACACAGCACAGCAAAAATTGGACATCCAGAGTGCATCAAACATGATTTAGAGCTTGTTTATGGAAAAGTGCTTATTTCTGCATTTCAATGTTGTAACTTGCTGAAAACAGTCTACAGTGTTTCATAACATCTCGAATAAACATAACAAAAAATTTTTTTATCCAGAGTGCTTCAAACATGATTTAGAGCTTGTTTATGGAAAAGTGCTTATTTCTGCATTTCAATGTTGCAACTTGCTGAAAACTATCCACGGTGTTCATTTAATCTCAACTAGACACAGCACAGCAAAAATTGGACATCCAGAGTGCATCAAACATGATTTAGAGCTTGTTTATGGAAAAGTGCTTATTTCTGCATTTCAATGTTGCAACTTGCTGAAAACAGTCTACAGGTTTCATAACATCTCAAATAAACATAACAAAAAACATTTTTTATCCAGAGTGCATCAAACATGATTTAGAGCTTGTTTATGGAAAAGTGCTTATTTCTGCATTTCAATGTTGCAACTTGCTGAAAACTATCCACGGTGTTCATTTAATCTCAACTAGACACAGCACAGCAAAAATTGGACATCCAGAGTGCATCAAACATGATTTAGAGCTTGTTTATGGAAAAGTGCTTATTTCTGCATTTCAATGTTGCAACTTGCTGAAAACTATCCACGGTGTTCATTTATCTCAACTAGACACAGCACAGCAAAAATTGGACATCCAGAGTGCATCAAACATGATTTAGAGCTTGTTTATGGAAAAGTGCTTATTTCTGCATTTCAATGTTGCAACTTGCTGAAAACTAGTCCACGGTGTTCATCATCTCAACTAGACACAGCACAGCAAAAATTGGACATCCAGAGTGCATCAAACATGATTTAGAGCTTGTTTATGGAAAAGTGCTTATTTCTGCATTTCAATGTTGCAACTTGCTGAAAACTATCCACAGTGTTCATTTATCTCAATAAACACAGCAAAAAATTGGACATCCAGAGTGCATCAAACATGATTTAGAGCTTGTTTATGGAAAAGTGCTTATTTCTGCATTTCAATGTTGCAACTTGCTGAAAACTATCCACGGTGTTCATTTAATCTCAACTAGACACAGCACAGCAAAAATTGGACATCCAGAGTGCATCAAACATGATTTAGAGCTTGTTTATGGAAAAGTGCTTATTTCTGCATTTCAATGTTGTAACTTGCTGAAAACAGTCTACAGTGTTCATAACATCTCGAATAAACATAACAAAAACATTTTTTATCCAGAGTGCTTCAAACATGATTTAGAGCTTGTTTATGGAAAAGTGCTTATTTCTGCATTTCAATGTTGCAACTTGCTGAAAACTATCCACGGTGTTCATTTAATCTCAACTAGACACAGCACAGCAAAATTGGACATCCAGAGTGCATCAAACATGATTTAGAGCTTGTTTATGGAAAAGTGCTTATTTCTGCATTTCAATGTTGCAACTTGCTGAAAACTATCCACGGTGTTCATTTAATCTCAACTAGACACAGCACAGCAAAAAATTGGACATCCAGAGTGCATCAAACATGATTTAGAGCTTGTTTATGGAAAAGTGCTTATTTCTGCATTTCAATGTTGCAACTTGCTGAAAACTATCCACGGTGTTCATTTAATCTCAACTAGACACAGCACAGCAAAAATTGGACATCCAGAGTGCATCAAACATGATTTAGAGCTTGTTTATGGAAAAGTGCTTATTTCTGCATTTCAATGTTGCAACTAGCTGAAAACTATCCACGGTGATTAATCTCAACTAGACACAGCACAGCAAAAATTGGACATCCAGAGTGCATCAAACATGATTTAGAGCTTGTTTATGGAAAAGTGCTTATTTCTGCATTTCAATGTTGTAACTTGCTGAAAACAGTCTACAGTGTTTCATAACATCTCGAATAAACATAACAAAAACATTTTTTATCCAGAGTGCTTCAAACATGATTTAGAGCTTGTTTATGGAAAAGTGCTTATTTCTGCATTTCAATGTTGCAACTAGCTGAAAACTATCCACGGTGTTCATTTAATCTCAACTAGACACAGCACAGCAAAAATTGGACATCCAGAGTGCATCAAACATGATTTAGAGCTTGTTTATGGAAAAGTGCTTATTTCTGCATTTCAATGTTGCAACTTGCTGAAAACAGTCCACAGTGTTTCATAACATCTCGAATAAACATAACAAAAACATTTTTTATCCAGAGTGCTTCAAACATGATTTAGAGCTTGTTTATGGAAAAGTGCTTATTTCTGCATTTCAATGTTGCAACTTGCTGAAAACTATCCACGGTGTTCATTTAATCTCAACTAGACACAGCACAGCAAAAATTGGACATCCAGAGTGCATCAAACATGATTTAGAGCTTGTTTATGGAAAAGTGCTTATTTCTGCATTTCAATGTTGCAACTTGCTGAAAACTATCCACGGTGTTCATTTAATCTCAACTAGACACAGCACAGCAAAAATTGGACATCCAGAGTGCATCAAACATGATTTAGAGCTTGTTTATGGAAAAGTGCTTATTTCTGCATTTCAATGTTGCAACTAGCTGAAAACTATCCACGGTGTTCATTTAATCTCAACTAGACACAGCACAGCAAAAATTGGACATCCAGAGTGCATCAAACATGATTTAGAGCTTGTTTATGGAAAAGTGCTTATTTCTGCATTTCAATGTTGTAACTTGCTGAAAACAGTCTACAGGTTTCATTAATCTCGAATAAACATAACAAAAACATTTTTTATCCAGAGTGCATCAAACATGATTTAGAGCTTGTTTATGGAAAAGTGCTTATTTCTGCATTTCAATGTTGCAACTAGCTGAAAACTATCCACGGTGTTCATTTAATCTCAACTAGACACAGCACAGCAAAAATTGGACATCCAGAGTGCATCAAACATGATTTAGAGCTTGTTTATGGAAAAGTGCTTATTTCTGCATTTCAATGTTGTAACTTGCTGAAAACAGTCTACAGTGTTTCATAACATCTCGAATAAAATAAACATAACAAAAACATTTTTTATCCAGAGTGCTTCAAACATGATTTAGAGCTTGTTATGGAAAAGTGCTTATTTCTGCATTTCAATGTTGCAACTAGCTGAAAACTATCCACGGTGTTCATTTAATCTCAACTAGACACAGCACAGCAAAAATTGGACATCCAGAGTGCATCAAACATGATTTAGAGCTTGTTTATGGAAAAGTGCTTATTTCTGCATTTCAATGTTGCAACTGCTGAAAACTATCCACGGTGTTCATTTAATCTCAACTAGACACAGCACAGCAAAAATTGGACATCCAGAGTGCATCAAACATGATTTAGAGCTTGTTTATGGAAAAGTGCTTATTTCTGCATTTCAATGTTGTAACTTGCCTAAAAAAGTCTACAGTGTTTCATAACATCTCGAAATAACATAACAAAAACATTTTTTTATCCAGAGTGCTTCAAACATGATTTAGAGCTTGTTTATGGAAAAGTGCTTATTTCTGCATTTCAATGTTGCAACTAGCTGAAAACTATCCACGGTGTTCATTTAATCTCAACTAGACACAGCACAGCAAAAATTGGACATCCAGAGTGCATCAAACATGATTTAGAGCTTGTTTATGGAAAAGTGCTTATTTCTGCATTTCAATGTTGCAACTAGCTGAAAAATATCCACGGGTTCATTTAATCTCAACTAGACACAGCACAGCAAAAA